>NW_027175210.1:607500-907500 GCF_028021215.1 Eschrichtius robustus
TGTTTGAGGAAAGTTGGGAATGCTGGGTGGTTGGAGTTAAGTGAACAAGGGATAGAGCCCTTGGGGGTGTCAACAGATTGTCGGCCATTTAAAGGATATTGGCTTTTACTCTGAGTGAAATAAAGGACCAGTGAATGGTTTTAAGCAGAGGAGGGCTATCATCTGACTTCCTCTGGCTGCTGTCCTACCAACTGACTGAGGGGGCAAAAGTAGAATTGGGGCGTGAATTAGGAGACTGCTGCAGTAAGCAAGGTGGGAGCTCAGGCAGGTTGTTAGCCCTGGTGATGGGGACCAGTGCTCAGATTTTCGTTGTGGTTTTGCAGGTAGAACTGGGGACAGCTACATGGCTATGACACAAGGTTCTTCACTCAAAAATGCCCATGCTTGGTTTCATGCTCTTCTATCCATGTTGAAATTCTTTTTTTTTTTTTCCTCCAGACTTATTGAGACATATTTGATATACAGCATTGTGTAAGTTTAAGATGCACAGTGTGGTGATTTGATACAGATATATAGTATGAAATGATTACCACAATAAGGATTCTTCCATAAACTCACGTCATTAACTTTTTTTTGTGGTAAAATGTTTGAGATCTGCTCTCTTAGCAAATTTCAAATATATAATACAGAATTGTTAGCTATAGTCACCATGCTGTACATTAAAGTTCCCAGAACTTACTCATCTTAACACTGAAAGTTTATACTCTTTGATGCAACATAGGATTTGCAGATATTCTCTCCTACTCTGTATATAGACTTTATATTTTTTAAATATATAAAAAGCTTTTTAGTCTGATATAATCCCATCTGTTGGTTTTTACTTTTCTGGCTTATGCTTTTGGGATCATATCTAAAAATTATTGCCCAAACCAGTGTTAAGTAGATTCTTCTTTATGTTGTCTTCTAGTAGTTTTATAGTATCTGGTCTTATGTTTCAGTCTTCAATCCACTTCAAATTAATATTTGTGAGTGGTATAAGATAAGTGTCCAGTTTCATGTTTCTGCATGTGGTTTTCCAGTTTTCCCAACAGCATTTGTTGAAGACACTATCCTTTCCCCATTCAAAATTACATTAAAACCAATAAATATTTAGGAATAAATTTAACGAAGGAAGTGAAAATTTTGTACTTTGAAAACTACAAGACTTTGATCAAAAAAATTGAAGAAGACAAAAGAAGTGGAAAGATATACAGTACTGTGTTCATGGATCAGAAGAATTATTGTTGTTAAAATGTCCATACTACCCAAAGGCATCTATAGGTTCAATATAATCTCTATCAAATTTCCAACAGCATCTTTTAAAGATACAGAGAAATCAATTTTAAAATTTTGTACGTGACCACAGGAGACCCCAAATAGCCAAAGCAATCCTGAGAAAGAACAAATTGGGAGTCATCACACTTCCTGATTTAAAACTATATTACAGGGTTTTCCCTGGTGGTGCAGTGGTTAGGAATCCGCCTGCCAATGCAGGGGACACGAGTTCAAGCCCTGGTCTGGGAGGATCCCACATGCCACAGAGCAACTAAGCCAGTGTACCACAACTACTGAGACTGCACTCTAGACACCGTGAACCACAACTACTGAACCCACGTGCCACAACTATTGAAGCCCCCATGCCTAGAGCCCGTGCTCTGCAACAAGAGAAGCCACCACAATGAGAAGCCCGTACACTGCAATGAAGAGTAGCCACCGCTCGAAAAAACTAGAGAAAGCTCGCATGCAACAATGAAGACCCAGCACAGCCAAAAATAAGTAAATAAATAAATAAATTTATTTTAAACACCAAAAAAACTATATTACAATTCTGTAGTTATGCCACACTATGATACTGGCACTAAAATACACACATAGACTAAAGGAACAGAATAGAGAGCCCAGAAGTAAACCCCTGTGTATAAGCAATTAAAATTTGAGACGGGAATAAAGCACACTCAGTGGGCAAGATAGTCTCTTCAACAAATGGTACTGGGACAACTGGATATTACTTATAATTTTGGGGGGAACCTCCATACTGTTTTTCATAGTGCTTGTAGTAATTTACATCTTTACCAACAATGTACAAGGATTTACTTTTCTCCATGTTCTTTCAAACCTTTGTAATCTTTTGTCTTTTGGCTGTAGCCATTCTAACAGGAGTGACATGATCTCGTGGTTTTGATTTTCATTTCCCTGATGATTAAAGACGTTGAACATTTTTTTCATATATCTGTTGGACATTTGTATGTCTTCTTTGGAAAAAATATCTATTCAGATCCTTTATCCATTTTTAATTAGTTTTGTTTTTTGTTTTGTTTTGCGTTTGTGTGTTTTTTTGTGTGTGTGGTTTTTTTCCGTGCAGAAGGTTTTTTAGGTTGACTTAGTCCCACTTGTTTATTTTTGCTTTTGCTTTGTTGCCTGTCCTTTGGGGTCATAACCAAAAAATCACTATTCGCAAGACAGAGGTCAAGGAGATTTTCCCCCAGGACTTTTTTAAAGGAGTTTTATGGTTTCAAGTCATACATTTGTGTCTTTAATCTCTTTTGAGTTAATTTTTGTGAATAGTGTGAGATAGGGGTCCAATTTAATTCTTTTATATTCATTAGACTGTACCAGTTTACATTTCCACCAAAAAAGCACACGAGTTGCCTTTTCATCACATTCTCACAAACATTTGTTTTTTCTTGTCATTTTTATAATAGCCATTCTAACAGGTGTGAGTTGATGTATCATTGTGGTTTTGATTTGCATTTCTCTGATGATTAGTGATGTTGAGCATCTGTTCATGTACCTGTTGGCCATCTGTATGCCTTTTGGGGGGAAAAATGTCTTTTCAAGTCCTTTAGCCCATTTTTTATTTAATTTTTGACTGCTATTATTTTACGTTACTTATATATTTTGAATATTAAACCCTTATCCAAAAAAAATGGTTTGCACATATGTTCTCCTGTTCTATAGTTGCTTTTTAGTTTGCTAATTGTTCATTTTGCTATGCAAAGTTTTTCCTTTGTTTGTTTGTTTTGTTTTGTGTGCTTTTGTGGCTTCCACATTTGGTGTTATAGGTGAAAAATATTTGCCAAAACTATATTGAGGAACTTGTTCTTTATGCTTTCTTCAAGTAGTTTTACAGCTTTAGGTCTTATATTTAAGCCTTCAGTCCACTTTGAGTTAATTTTTGTGAGTGGTACAAGAAAGGGGTCCAATTGTATTCTTCTGTAGGTTGTTATCCAGTTTTATTCCAGCACCATTATTGAAGAGACTGTATTTCCCCTACTGCATCTCCTTGGCTCCCTTGTCAAATATTTGTTAACAGTAAATGACTGGTTTTATTTCTGTGCTCTTGATTCTGTTTCATTGGACTAGGTCTCTATTTTTTTGCCAGAATCTAGTGTTTTGATTACTATAGCTTTGTAATAAAGTTTGAAGTTCGGAATTGTGATGTCCCTGGATTTCTTCTTCTTTGACCAGGTTGATTTGGCTATTAGTGGTGTTTTGTGGTTCCATACAAATTTTAGGGTTGCTTTCTCTTTCTGTGTAAAAATCATTGGAATATTGATAGGGATTGCACTGAATTTATAGACAGCTTTGGGTAGTATAGATATTTTTACAATATTCTTCTGGTTCATAACCATGGAAACTTTTTTCATTTATTTGTATCTTCAGTTTTTTCATCACTGTTTTGTCATTTTCCGTGTGTGGATATTTTACCTGCTTGGTTTAATTTATTCCTAAATGTTTTATTTATTTCTGATGCCATTTTAAATATGATTGCTTTTTACATTTCTTTTTCAAATTGTTAGTATATAGAAGTACAATTGCTCTTCACATGTTGATTTTGTATCTTGCAACTTGACTGAATTTGTCTATAACTTGTAATACATTTTTTTGTGGAATCTTTGGGATTTTTCTCTATATAAGATTATATTAAATGCAAACAGAAATAGCTTTACATCGTCCTTTTCAATTTGAATTTCTTCTATTTCTTTTTCTTGCCTAATTGCTCTGGCTATGACTTTCAGTATTATGCTGAAAAGGAGTGGTGAGAGTGCACAAACTTATTTTGTTTATATTTTTAGCAGAAAAACTTTCAAACTTTCACCATTGAGTATGATGTCTGCTGTGAATTTGTTCAATATGACCTTTAGTGTGTTGAGGTACATTCTATGTATAGCAATTTTTTTAGTATATTTATCATGGAAGGTTCTTTAATTATTTCACATGCTCTTTCTGTATCTGTTGAGATAACCATATGATTTTCATATTTCATTCTCTTAATGTGGTGCACCACATGTTTGATTTACATAAGTTGAATTACCCTTGCATTCTAGGGATAAATTCCACTTGATCATGGTGTATGATCTTTTCAATATACTGTTGAATTTTGTTTGCTAGTATTTCACTGAGAATTTTTGCATCTATATCAGTAATACTTGACATTTTTTTTTTCTTGTAGTGTTCTTATCTAGCTTTGGTATCAGGATAATGCTGGACTCATCAAATGAGTTTGGAAATGTACCTCAAAGTTTTTTAGAAAAGTTTGACATGGATTTGTTTAAATTCGATTTAAATGTTTGGTTGAATTTCCCAGTGAAACTATATGGTCCTAGGCATGTTGTGTTTTTTTTTTTTTTTTTTGTAAATTTTTTATTACTGATACAATCTTTTCACTCATTGTTGGTCTGTTCAGGTTGTGTATTTCCTCATGATTCAGTTTTGGTAGTTTTTATGTTGCTAGGAATTCATTTCTTCTAGGGTATCAAATTTGATGGTATATATTTGTTGATGGTCACCTCTCATGAGCTGTTGTATTCTTGTTGTATCAGTTGTAATGTCTCCTTTTTCATTTCTGATTTTACTTGAGTATTCTCGTTTATTCTTCATTAGTAGAGCTAAAAGGTTAATTTTGTTTTCATTTCAAAAACCACCTCTTGCATTGATGTTTTCTATTGTTTGCATGGTCTCTGTTTTATTTCTGTTCTCATATTTCTTATTTCATTGCTTTGCTACTTGTGAGCTTAGTGCTTGTTTTCGTTTGTTTGCTAGTCCCTTGAGAAGTAAGGTTGTTTATTCGTGATCTTTCTTTTTGCTTATTGTAGGCACTTGTTGCAATAAACTCTCTTATAGCTGTTTTTCTTGCAGCCCATAAGTTTTAGCAAGTTGTGTTTCCATTTCTTTTTAAGATTTTCTTAAATTTCAAAGACATTATTGTAAAGCTGTTGTAATTTCCCCCCAGTTTTTTTTTTAAAGGTTGTTGACCAAATTGTTTTTTAAATTTTTATTTATTTATTTATTTATTTATTTTTTTATTTATTTATTGCTGTGTTGGGTCTTCGTTTCTGTGCGAGGGCTTTCTCCAGTTGCAGCAAGTGGGGGCCACTCTTCATCGCGGTGTGCGGGCCTCTCTCTATCGTGGCCTCTGTTGTTGCAGAGCATGGGCTCCAGACGCGCAGGCTCAGTAGTTGTGGCTCACGGGCCCAGTTACTCCTCGGCATGTGGGATCTTCCCAGACCAGGGCTCGAATCCGTGTGCCCTGCATTGGCAGGCAGATTCTCAACAACTGCACCACCAGGGAAGCCCTCCTCCCAGTTTTATTGAGATATAATTGAACACAGTACTATTTAAGTTTAAAATGCACATTATAATGATTTGACTTCCATATATTGTGGAAGTGTTATTGCAGTAAGATTAGTTAACATACATCATCTTATATAGATGCAAGAAAAGAAAAAGAAAAAAGAAAAAGAAAATATAGTTTCCTGTGATGAGAACTCTTAAGATCTACTTGCTTAACAGCTTTCAAATATACCATATGGCCGTGTTAACTCTATTCATCATTTTGTGTATAACATTCTCAATACTTATTTTTCCTATACCTGCAAGTTGGTACTTTTGGACTTCATCAATTCTCCCTCTTCCCACCTCTCTCCTCTGGTAACCAAAAATCTGATCTTTTTCTCTGAGATTTTTGTGAGTTTTTTTTTTTTCACATATAAACTTGGTCTGACTTCTCTCACTTAGCATAATGCCCTCAAGGTCCATCTATATTGTCACCAATGGCAGGATTTCATTCTTTCTTATGGCTGAATAATACTCCATTTTCTAAATATACCACAAGGTTTATATCCACTCATCTGTTGATAGACACACGTTTTTTCCATGTCTTGGCTATTGTAAATACTGCTGCTATAAACACGGAGGTGCAGATATCTCTTCAACATAGTGTTTTTAATTCTTTCAATATATTCCCATAGATGAAAATGCTGGACCATATGGTAGCCCTATTAAATTTTGAGGGCCTTCTCTAGTGTTTTCCATAGACGTTGAACCAATTTATAAGACAACCAAAAGCACACAAATCATCCCTTTTCTCCACATCTTTGCTAGCATTTGCTAGCAAATCTCTTGTCTCTTTGATGAGTTCCATTCTAACAGTCCTGAGTTGATATCTCATTTTGGTTTTGATTTAATTTCCCTGATGTGTAGTGACGTTGAACACATTTTCATGTATTTCTTGTACATTCACATATCTTCTTTGGAAAAATGTCTATTGCGGTCTTTGGCACAGTTTTTAATTGGCTTAATTTTTTTGGTGCTATTGAGTTCTATGATGTATTTTGGATATCAACCTCTTATTAGTTATAAGGTTTGCAAATATTATTTTTGATTACAAAGCCTCTTTTCATCTTGTTGATTATTTATTTTGCTGTGTTGCTGATTTTTAGTTTGATATAGTTCCACTTATTAATTTTTTAAATTGTTGCTTGTGCTTAAGGTATCATCAAAAATAATATTTAAGACCTGTGTTAAAAAGATTTTTACTGTTTTCTTCTAGGAGTTTTATGGCCTCCCATCTTACAGTTGTCTTTACCTTATCTTATTTTTATTTAACTGCCATGAGTGGTGTTAGACAGGAGTATAGTTTTATTCTTTTGCATGTAACTATGCAGTTTTCCAAGCACTGTTTAATGAAGAGACTGTCTCTCCACCGAGTGTTCCTGACTGCCTTATCAAATATTAATTAACTTTATATGCATGGGTTTATATCAGGATTCTCAGTTCTATTCCATTGTTGTGTATGCCTTCTTACATGACATGGCAGTACCATACTACTTACATTATTATAGCTTTATAATACAGTTTGATATCATGGAATGTGATACCTCCAGGTTTGTTGTTCTTTCTCATGGTTGCATTGCATATTGAAGTTTTATTGTGGTTCCTCATACATTTCTGTGTTGTTTTTTTCTACTTAAAAAATGCCATTGGATTTTGATAGGAATTGCATTCAATCCATAGATGACTTTGGGTAGTACGGACATTTTAAAAGTATTAATTCTTCCAATCATGAACAAGGGATAAGTTTACGTTTATTTCTGTCTTTTCCAATTTTGTTCATCAGTGTATTGTAGCTTGTATTGTACCTATCTTTCATCTCCTTAGATAAATTTATTCCTTATTATTTTATTAGTTTTGATGCTGTTATAAATAGAATGGTTTTCTTTTTTCAGATCATTGTTAGTATATAGAAATATGACTGATTTTTGCATTTTAAATTTTTATTCTGCAACTTTACTGATTATGTTGATTAGTTTTAACAGGTTTTTGGTGAAGTTTTTCAGAGTTTCTATATATAAAATCATGTTATCTTAAAATAGACACATTTTTACTTCTTAATTTCCAATTTTGATGCCTTTTATTTCTCTTCCTTGACTGATTGCCCTGGCTAGGACTTCCATTAGTATGCTGAATGAGTGGTGATGGTGGACCCCCTTGTGTTGTTTCTGATATTAGAGAAAAATTTCACACTTTCACTCTTGAGTGTGCTTTGAAATGTGACCTTGTCATATTTGGCCTTTCTTTTTTTTTTAATTTATTTATTTTTTATTCATTTTTATGGCTGTGTTGGGTCCTCGTCTCTGCATGAGGCCCTCTCTAGCTGCGCCAAGCGGGGGCCACTCTTCATCGCGGTGCACGGACCTCTCACCACCACGGCTGGCCTTTTTTAAAAAACTTTATTTTTGGCTGCATTGGGTCTTTGTTGCTGCACGTGGGCTTTCTCTAGTTGTGGTGAGCGGGGGCTACTCTTTGTTGTGGTGCATGGGCTTCTCATTGCAGTGGCTTCTCTTGTTGCAGAGCATGGGCTCTAGGCATGTGGGCTTCAGTAGGTGTGGCACACAGGCTCAGTAGTCGTGGCTCACGGGCTTAGTTGCTCCTTGGCATGTGGGATCTTTTCCGGACCAGGGATTGAACCCATGTCCCCTGCATTGGCTGGTGGATTCTTAACCACTGTGTCACAAGGGAAGCCCCAATATTTGGCCTTTATTATGTTGAGTTACATTTATTTTATATCTAACTTATTAAATGCTTTTTCTGTGCCTATTGATATTATATTTTTCCTTTGTTCTATTAATATGAAGCATCACAATTATTTGATTTGCTAGTATTTATTCAGAATATTTAAACCTATATTCATCAGTGTTATTGGCCTGTAATTGGCAGTGTCCATTTCAGATTATAATATCAAAGTAATGCTGGCCTTGTAAAATGAGTTTGGGAGTTTTCCCTCCTCATCCATTTGTTCTCTTTCTTTTTTGAAGACTTTGAGGACTGGCATTAATGCATTAAATATTTGGTAAAATTTACCAGTGAAGCCATTTGATCTTGAGTTTTTCTTCATTTGAAGAGTTTTGATTACTGATTTAATTTCCATACTACTAATTGCTTCATTTAGATTTTCTCTTTCTTCCTAATTCACTTTTGGTAGGTTGTATATTTCTAAGAATTTTTCCATTTATCTAGATAGCCCAGTTTGTTGGCATGTAGTTGTTCAAAGTAACATGTTATCCTTCTTATCTCTGTAGTAGAGTTGTAATGTCTTCTCTTTTAATTACAATTTTGTTGATTTGGGTCTTCTCTCCTTTTCCTTGGTTAGTCTAGTTAAAGGTTTGAAATTTTATCTTTTAATGAACCAACTCTTAGTATTGCTCATCTTTTCTGTTGTTTTCCTCTTCTCTATCACATTGATTTCTTCTCTAATCTTTATAATTTTCTTCCTTCTGCTAATTTTGGGCTCAGTTTGGTGTTTTTCCAGGTCCTTGAAGAGAAGAGTTAGGTTTTTTATTTGAGATCTTTCTTAATTCGTAAGGTAGGCATTTATTACAATAAACCTCCCTCTTAACACTCCTTTTGCTGCATCCCATAGCTTTTAGTATACTGTATTTCCATTTCAGCTTGTTTCAAAATACTGTCTTATTTCTAATTAAATTTATTCTTTCATAAATTAGTTGGTCAGGAGAGTGTTGATCATTTTTTTGTATTCATTAGTGTTCCAGGTTTCCTCCTCTTATTGATTTCTAGTTTAATAATATGGTCAGACAATAAACTTGTTATAATTTAAGTCTTCTTGAGTTTACTAAGATTTGATATGTGGTCTATCCTGTGGTCTTTTCTAGAAAATATTTTTTCTGCACTTGAGAAGACAGTGTATTCAGCGTATGTTGGATAGAATGTTCTGTATATGACTCTTGGCATCATTTGCCCTTTAGTGTTGTTCACATCAACTGATTCTTTTTTTTTTTAATTGAAATATAGTTGAGTTACAATGTTGTATTACTTTTTACCGTATAGCAAAGTGTCTCAGTTATACACATATATACATCTGTTTTATATTCTTTTCCATTATGGTTTATCTCAGGATATTGAATATCCTGTTCCCTGGGCTATACATTAGGACATTGTCTTTTATCTATTCTATATGTAATAGTCTGCAACTACTAACCCCAAACTCTCAGTCCATCCTTCTGCAGCCCCCTCACCCTTGGTAACCACAAGTCTGTTCTCTATGTCTGTGAGTCTCTTTTGTTTCATAGATAGGTTCATTTGTGCCATATTTTAGATTTCACATATAAGTAATACCATATAGTATTTGTCTTTCTCTTTATGGCTTACTTCATATAGTATGCTAATCTCTAGTTGCATCCATGTTGCTGCAAATGGCATTATTTCATTCTTTTCATGGCTGGGTAATATTCCATTGTATATATGTACCACATCTTCTATATCCATTCATCTGTTGATGGACATTTAAGTTGCTTCCATGTCTTAGCTATTGTAAATAGTGCTTCTATGAACACTGGGGGCATGTATCTATTCGAAGTACGGTTTTCTCCAGATATATGCCCAGGAGTGGGATTGTAGGATCATATGGCAACTCTATTTTTAGTTTTTTTGAGGAACCTCCATACTGTTCTCCATAGTGGCTGTGTCAATTTACATTCCCACCAACAGTTTAGAAGGGTTCCCTTTTCTCCACACCCCCTCCTGCGTTTGTTATTTGCAGACTTTTTGATGATGTCCATTCTGACTGGTGTGAGGAGGTACCTCATTGTAGTTTTAATTTGCATTTCTCTAATAATTAGTGATGATGGGCATACTTTCATGTGCCTATTGGCCATCTGTATGTCTTCTTTGGAGAAATGTCTGTTTAAGTCTTCTGCCCATCTTTTGATTGGTTTGTTTGGTTTTTTGTTATTGAGTTGTATGAGCTGTTTGTATATTTTGGAAATTAAGTCCTTGTTGGTCGCATCATTTGGAAATATTTTCTCCTAGTCTGTATGTTGTCTTTTCATTTTGTTTATGGTTTCTTTTGCTGTGAGAAAAGTTATAAGTTTGAGTGGGTCCTATTTGTTTGTTTTTGCTTTTATTTCTATTGTCTTGGGAGACTGACCTAAGAAAACACTGGTACAATTTATGTCAGAAAACGTTTTGCCTATGTTCCCTTTTAGGAGTTTTATGGTGTTATGTGTTATATTTAAGTCTTTAAGCCATTTTGAGTTTATTTTTGTGTATGGTGGGAGAGTGTGTTCTCACTTTATTGATTTGCATGAACCAACTTTTCCAACACCTCTTGCTGAACAGATTGTCTTTTCCCCCATTGTCTATTCTTGCCTCCTTCATCAGAGACGAATTGACCAAGGGTCTGTGAGTTTATTTCTTGGCTCTCTATTCTGTTCCCTTGATCCATATGTCTGCTTTTGTTCCAATACCAGGCTGTTTTGATTAGCATTGTAGCATTGTCTGAAGTCTGGGAAGGTTATGCCTCCTGCTTTGTTCTTTTTCCTCAGGATTGCTTTGGCAATTCTGGGTCTTTTATGGTTCCATATACATTTTAGGGTTATTTGTTCTAATTCTGTGAAAAAATGTCATGTGTAATTTGATAGTGATCACATTCAACATGTAGTTGCTTTGGGTAGTATGGACACTGTCGTTTTAAACAACTGCAGCCTGTTCTCACTGTCAGTGGAACCAGCTTCCCTCTGGAAGCAGGTGTCCATGCAGGGCTCTTAGAAATAAGACAGACAATACCACCCACGTGTACTCTTTGAACACACCTCTGACCACTGCCTTTGCTTTCTAGAAGTAACATCCTGAATCAAGTGGGTGGCATCTGGGGATGCGGCAGCCATCACCCTCCAGGAAGAGTCAGTGCCCCTCCTACCCCTGAGGAATGAATGGCCCTGTTCCTCATTCCCACCAAGGGTTCCAGTTTCAGGAGTTTGGGGAGCTTTTGTTTTGCTGTTTTAGTGGATGAGAAATGACACGTAACCCATTTTCTTCTTTCCACTTCTCTTCTGATGATTGAGGTTGGACTTTCATCACTTTCAGTTATTTCCAGAATGCAGCCCCTTTTCCCAGTTCTGGGGGAGACCACTGAATATGCCTTCCTGGGTGTTCCCAGCCACAGGCTGTGATCCACATCCAGCGAGGAAACTCCACTCTTTGTGCAACTACTAAGTAGCTAGTGACTGGCTTCTGACCAACAGAATATAGCAAGTCAGGGGAGGTCAGTGTTAGATTCATTGACAGAACCTCTGTCACTTCTCTCTCACTTGCTGCATCCTGTGTTCTCTCTCTGTTTCTGTCTGTATCTCTCTCCTATCCCTGGACCTGTGGAAGCCTGAAAGTGTGTTAGTAGCTGCCATATGGAGAGGCCCACATAGGAGAGAACACAGGGAGGTCCCAGGCCTCCAGAAAGAGGCACTAGGCTCTCAGCTCAGACTGCATCCTGCCAGTACCCATCTCAGTGAGTCTGGGAGCAAATCCTCCCCTGTGGAGCGACAGCTGAGACCTCAGCCCCAGCTTCATAGAGACCTTGAGTCGAGGGCACCCAGCTAAGTACCGTGGGAGCTCAGGAGTAACTAGGTGTATGTATTTTGTATGTTGGGAAACCCTCCATAATGATCTTCAGTAAATCAGACAATCTTTAGCATAGAGCAGATCTACTCAATGTTATGTAAAAACAACCAGAAAGATAATGCATATTAATAAAGGTAATGAAATGGACTAAAAACAATAATAGTGAGAATTATGATGATATTACCATTACTACTGTTAAAGAGAAAAATAAACTTAGAAAGATGGCAGATTTGCATACAGAATCCTCTAAGTAAATTTCAGGGTACCTATATCAGACTTTCTCTGGAGTATTTTAGAGTCAGAATCCTAGGTTTGCACAAAGAAATTTGTTCTGAGAGGAGAAAATAAGCAGGAGGGATTAGAATACCAAAGAGGACGAGGGTGTGGGCGAACTTGGGAACTTATATGCAAACCAGGGAAGGGGAGTACTAAGGGAAACAGAATAAGTACCTCAGTCCATAGTAAATGGACCTTGTCCTGCCTGTCTCATAACCACCACCAGATTTCAAAAGACTGGCCAGTTGGCTAGGGGTCCTAGGCTCCAGGCAGGGAATTCAGGAGCTTTCTGCGCACCTTACATGCACAGGCCTCGTCTGTGATACATGCTTACCCCCAGCACTGTCTCAGCATCAGCATCTTGCCTGAGCTCCTGCCATTTGTACCCACCTGGTCCCATAAAGTCCAGACATTTCGGTTTGCAAATGTCCCACAAAGGCTATTGGAAGATGTCGTCCTAGGTGATCCTGGGTCAGCAGGGAGGAGGATATGTTGGCACAAACAGTGCTATGTGTATGTAACTGACAAGGAGATAATTGTAACTGGAGACTATCATTGAATAGACTGACATACACATGAGTTTTCACAGCATAGAAAACAGTTGACTGTAATTAATGAAGGAAAGCCCTCAGAGATATTTCATTCCTTAGTCAACATTGAATTCTCACACTAGATCTATCAATGCTAAAATCAAACTGAAAAGCCGGAGTTCATATCAAAATTCTCAGACATGGAAAAACTCTTATCAAGAATGTTTTACCACACATTTCAGGTATGAATTCATAATTTTGGCTAATAACCTATTATTTTATAAATAAGTAGAATAAAAATATAACTTTGTTAAGTAATCTGGAATGATAAATAAAAATTTTTGTAAAAATAAGTACTTTTTAAAATAGGTTAGTGTTAAGAAATATATATAAACAAAGTTATATGTGACAATTATTATGATCCACTTAATTGTGATCGTCAGTAAGATTATCAGTTGCTTTTTCTCATCAGAAATTTTGCAGGCCAGAAGAGAGTGAAATGATACGTTTAACGTACTGGGGGAAACTACCTAACAACAATTCTATATCTTACAATATTATTCTTCAAAAATGAGGAAAATGAAAGACAATCTCAGACAAAAGTTGAAGGAGTTCAGTACCATAATACCTACCCTTCAAGAAATGCTAAAGGGAGTACTTTGAGTTCAAATGGAAGTAAACCAGTAACTTGAGGCCATATGAAAATATAAATTTATCCGATAAAGGTAAATAAATGGACAAATAGAAGAAAAGCTATAATTTTGACTTGTAACTACACTTTTTATTATTCTAGGATGTTTTCTAAAACCAAAATATTAAAATAATTATAAATGTATTGGTATTGTGTGATCGTTTCCCCTAAAATTCATATGTTAAAAATATAACCACCAAATGTGGTGATATTAGGATGTAGGGCCTTTGGGGGGTGCTTAGGTTATGACAGCAGAGCCACCATGAATAGGATTTGTGTGCTTTTATTTATTTTTAAATATGAATTTATTTACTTACTTATTTGGCTGCATTGGCTCTTAGTTGCAGCACGTGGGATATTTGTTGTGGCGCCCAGGCTTCCTATCCAGCCGTGGCACGGGGACTCGGTAGTTGCAGCACACAGGCTCTCTAGTTGTGGCAGACAGGCTCAGTAGTTGCAGCAGTTGGGCTTAGTTGCCCCGTGGCATGTGGGATTTTAGTTCTCTGACCTGGGATTGAACCTGTGTCCCCTGCATTGTAAGGTGGATTCTTAACCATTGGCCTACCAGGGAAGTCTCTTCTGTGCTTTTAAAAGAGATCCCAGAGAGCTCTCTAACCCCTTCCTCCAGGTGATGACATAATGAAACGTCTATGACCCAGAAAAAGACCTTTACCTAACCACCTTGATCTCACACTTCAGCCTCCGGAGCCATGAGAAAGAAACTTTTGTTTATAAGCTACCCAAGCTGTGGCATTTTGTTATAGCATCCCCAAATAACTAATTCGTACATCTACATTAACAGAAAACAATGTATAAATATGTGATTTGTGACATTAATAACATAATTAATGCGTAATGTAATAGGAGATGTAATAGAGATTTTGCATGTGATTAAAATTATGTTGATATCAGTTTAAGCTAGTTTGATAGGATTTTATATGTAATCTCCATGGTATCCACAAATTTAATATCTATAGAATATACACAGAAGGAAATTAAAAGTAAGTCAGGGGACTTCCCTGGTGGTCCAGTGGTGAAGAGTCCACGCTCCCAATGCAGGGGGCCTGGGTTCAATCCCTAGTCAGGGAACTAGATCCCACATGCCACAACTAAGAGTTCACCTGCCGCAAATAAGATCAAAGTTCCCCCGTGCCACAACTAAGACCTGGCACAACCAAATAAATTAATTTTTAAAATGAGTACAAAAAGTAAGCACAAAGGATGTCAGTATGGGAGAAAATGTGGGACAGAAAAGCTATATGACATTACAGAAAAATTGGCAATTAAAAGTCATTCCATATCAGTAATTTATATATATATATATATATATATATATATATATATATATATATATATATATATATATATATATATATATATATAGCTTAAACTCATCAGTTAAAAAACAAAGATGGACAAGCTAGACATAAAAAGGGTCCAACTTATGTTGTCTACAAGAGACTCACTTAGAAGGACACTCATATGCTGAAAGTGAAAATATGGGAAGAGATATTCCATAAGAACACTAAGCAAAAGAGGAGAGGAGTGGCTCTGTTGCTTCTGCTGCTGAGGCTGTGGCCCCTACTTTGCAGGGAGTAACCGGGGCAGGGTGCAGGGGCTGGGGCGCCCCTCCCACCCTCTGCACCGTGAGCCAGGGAAGTCAGAGGGACTTGGTCCCCCTCCCTAGTTCCATTCTTCCTCCAATGACAATGGTGCTAATCAATAAAGACCAGGGTATAGCTGATTCCCTTTGTTATAAAGCAGAAACTAACACACCAGGGTAAAGCAGTTATACACCAATAAAGATGCTAAAAATAAATAAAGACCTGGGGAAAAGAGATGGCCCCGTGGAGAATGCTCATGTCTTAAGTTTATCTGCTGTCAGGTTGGCTTGAGAGAGAGCAGGAGCTACATGATGTGTTCTCTCCCTTCAAATCGATAAATTTTTCTTTCTTGATGCACGCACACACCCACACACACAAAACCATTATAAAGCCTATACATATAGAATGCTAATGGGTTGGTCTATGAGCTTGAAAAGAGGGAAATAGAACACTTGAGGTCGGTGCAGTGATGTGTTTGTGTCTGTGCATGTGCATTACTAGGTGGAGGGTCCACAGTATCCATCAGATACTTAAAGGAAAACATATCTCCCAAGTGTTCTGGATTTCGTAGATAAATTATCATAGGACAACAGTCTTCAAAAAACATTAGCTAACTCTCTCACACACCACTCATTAAAGTAACAAATATTTATTGAGAGTCCCCAGGATTCCAGCATGTGAAATTTTCTGGAGACTAAGAGGTGAAATATATAACATTACCACCTTCACCAAGTTTATAGCTCAGTGACTTAAGTATGACTCTGGGTTTAAGGTAGTTTTTCTGCATCGTGTCCACAGTGTCCCAGGACTGATGCCCTCCTCAAGCTCAGCACCTAGAACACAGATTGATTGAAACCTGGTGATGCACTGCTTCCCAGTGAGGCTGTGGCCTCTAATGGCTGTCTCCTGCTCAGCATATGGGAGACACTTAGGTTGCTTCCTCAGTGCGTTGTGTACCTTCCAAGTCCAAGAACTTGCTGAGCAAAACATAACTTCTTTACTTTTGTGAACACCTGGCCTCCAAAACGCTGAAATATTTAATGACAATGTACTGAGGACATAATTTCTTATTCATTCCCTGACCTACACTCTCAGTCACAGAGACATGTGGTAAATACAACAGGGAATCAGACTTCTGGTCATGACTTGGCTGGGTCAAGAAGTTCTAGGCCCTGTGGGAAGACTCCTCTCTCCTCTGAGATTTCTGCTTCAACCAACGGGGAACAGCTGCCCTTAAGGTCTGAACTGGAACCCTATAAATTCATATGTTGAAGTCCAGACCCTTGTACCTCATAATGTGACTGTATTTGGGAATAGGGTCTTAGGAGAGGTGATTAAGTGAAAATGGGTCATATGGGTGAGCCCTAATCCAGAGCTGTGCCCCTATAAGAAGAGAAGATTAGGACACAGCCACGCACACTCAGCTCATAGAGGTAAGTCCATGTGAGGATGCAGCAAGAATGCAGCCACCTGCAAGCAAGGGAGAGAGGCCTCAGAGGAAACTGAACCTGTGGACACTTTGATCTTGGACTCAAAGCCTCCAGAACTGTGAGAAAATTAACTAATCCTCCAAGTCTGCAGTATCTTGTTCTGGCAACCCTAGCAAAACCCTAATACAACTTTATTTTTCCTATATTCCTCTTTCTTGCAAATAAAAATTATGAAAATAGCACCGAAAAACACACAGTGTAAAAAGTATTTGAAAGGACAAAAAAAGCAGGGGAGCCACCGGGGGTACTAATGAACTACACAGCAACAATTCCCCTGGTTTTCTTTGTCTCCTACCAAAGTAAAGGAAAGTAGTCAAAATCAGCATGGAAGGCTTGAGTAGACACTTTAGAGAAGGCAAATCTCCACGGTAAAACAAACTTGAAATGTACTCACACAGTTGGTGGAAATAGTAAATGCATTTTAATCTTTGGAGGTTTAAGAAATTCGATTTCTTGAATTTCTAGAGAGGTTATAATACATATGTAGATGGTTGAAGGTCCTGAAAATATAAAATACTTTGCATTACATTGTGCCCCCCACCACCTGCCCCCCTCTTTGCCCAGAAGCCCCTGCCCTCCACAGATAACCATGTACCTGGTTTCCCACGCATACTTCCAGGGTGTCTTTATGTGCAAACAAGCAAATATGAATATATATTTCTCCTTGGCACCCTAATTAAAATCACATAATAGAATACTAAGCACGGTGTTCTGTTATATCTTGTTTTTATTCATTTGACAATATCTTGCAAATTTTCCTCTATCAAGATATAGTTTCCTGCACGACAGTGCACTGAATGGATGACGTACTATAATGCACTTTGCCAAACCACGTTGGGATGAACGCTGATATTCAATAATCTATATTACAAACAGCGCAGTAATTCATAACCTTGGCATGCATTATTCTGCTGCTAGCAAATGTGTAGTGTATGTTTCTAAAGGATTTATAATCTGGAGTGTTTTGTTTTTAATTTTTTGGGTTTATTTTTTTATTTATTTATGGCTGTGTTGGGTCTTCGTTTCTGTGCGAGGGCTTTCTATAGTTGTGGCAAGTGGGGGCCACTCTTCATCGCAGTGCGCGGGCCTCTCATTATCGCGGCCTCTCGTTGCAGAGCACAGGCTCCAGACACGCAGGCTCAGTAGTTGTGGCTCACGGGCCTAGTTGCTCCGCGGCATGTGGATCGTCCCAGAACCGGGGCTCGAACCCGTGCCCCTGCATTGGCAGGCAGATTCTCAACCACTGCACCACCAGGGAAGCCCAACCTGGAGTGTTTTTAGCTGACAACATTTGATGTTAAAGATACTCTGTTGGCTGAATCCTTCTGCAGAGACTAGCAAGGAAGGAGCCTTTCTCTTTCTTTAAACTGGAACCTATCAGCTCTATCCCCCCACATGTGTTTAAAAACGCTTTCCAATCTCTTCTACCTTCAGAAACCCTCCATAATCTTTCTTCTCAGAACTGCCCTTTATTCTCACACCCATCACAGCCTTACCTGGCACATACCTGTTGTCTCCACCTTGCTCTCTGCCCATTTAGGAGGATTCAGAAATACTGGAACCCCTCTTTGATCATCTTCAATTAATCAGCTACTGTGTGAATCAACTTTACTCAGTTCTATCACTAATTACAATGGTATTAATTACAATAATGTTGAGTAACGGAGATAGTAGTACTTCTCAGTTCTGTAGGTCTCAGAACTTCTCATTTCACCAGTGTCTACACTAATGGATCTCAAAACAAATTCTCAAGTCACTGAAATTTTTTCTTGCCACGACACCTCTTTATGGCCATCTAGTCGGCCTTGCAGTAGCAGACGCCAGATAACAACCAAATGGAGGGAAAACCACCGGGATAGATCTGGAAGGCACGAAAGAGAAGGTGCGTCTCCATCCCTCTGCACTCGCCCCCTCTGGGTCCACCACAGGTCCCATTTCTCTCCCCGGGTTGTCTCCCGTCCACACGTGCGTTCAGAGGCCATTCCGGGACGAGATTCTCTCGTGGAGCCTCTGACAACCGCGCCCAACCACGACCGCGCCCGGCCTCGGGTCTCCTCCGAACATCTTCAGACGCCCCAGGAAGCTCCCCATTTCCCCATTTGTTAGGCTTCTCCAACCACCAAGGCCCAGGCGGGAGCGTGGCTGCGCCTGGAGCGCCCTCACCGCTCGCCCGCGACTGTCCGTGTCGCCACATGCGGTGAGGGGACCTCTGTGTGGTCGACACACAAGCGCTTCGCCGACGAGGCCAGCAGAAGAGGGGACGCCGGGCGCTCCCCCGTAGACGCACTTCGGCCTGCGCGGAATCCTGTCTGCGCAGCCTCGTGACCGCTTCTCGCGGATCTCGGAGTAAGAGGCCGCCGGGGAGGAGCTACGGCGACGGGAATGGGACGCGCGTATCACCAAGGCGGCCGGGACGCCGCAATGGGCGCCCTACTGGCCCGGGCGTTGCGGTCCCTTTGGAAGGAAGACGGGGAGGACGGGGTCGCCCTCCCAGTGCCTCCTCGTTTTGCCATCCGGGCCGTACCCACTGCCTAAAGAAATTTGGGAATTAGGGCGAACGAGATCCAGAGGGAAGGCCGGCGGAAACTTGGCGCCGTCCACGTCCATGGGAGACTTACAGCCACCCCCAGGCGAAACTTTGAAAACGAAAGTAAGACCAATGGGACACACGGAGGACGACGCCGTGCACGGATACCCTCTCATGACCACGCGCAGCAACCTGTGCGTTCCCCGCGGGCAGAGGGCACCAGGGAGTGCCGGTCGAACCGCCCAGACCGCCACTCAACGACTTCTCGGGAACGCAGCGCGGGCATCACACTACACATGTCTGCACGTCCAAATCTCGCGAGAGCAGGAAGCGCCCATGCTCCGGAGACCGGGACCCAAGCGCCCCAGCCAAAAAGCACGTCTCGCCCTTCAAAGGCCTCAACGCACGTGCTCGGGCCCTTCCCCACCGCCGGAGTGGGACGCTGAGGAACCGAGGTGGTAGAAAATGAACGCTCCTAAAGTGACTTGGAAGGACCATCAAGCCTCAGGCGCTCCAGAGGGCTCGGAAGAACCTCTCCCTTCACAACGCGGCGGCCGGCCCAGGTCGGGTCGAGTCCGGTCGGTCCCCGCGGGTGGAGGGGCACGGCCGGATGCTGGTCGACCAAGCCAGGCAACCACCCCACCTCACCTGGAAGTGCGGCAATGATCACACCCCCGTAAGCCTGCACGCCCAATCTCCAGCGACAATAGGAGCCGCCCACGCCTCGGATCCACCGGGACAGTCGCCACCAGAGTCGCCGGCCTCCCGGAACTCTGCCTCGCACCCGGCGGCCGAGTCTCAGCCCTCGCGAAGATCGCCGAAGCTCCGGAGACAAGGGACGATATAAAAGCGGCCAGCAGGTGGCGCCCGACAACCGGCTCGAACGTCGCCGGGCCGGATCCCGATCGCCGAACGGCGAGGGTGCAGCGCGGGCCGTCCAAACGCCCGAGCTCGTCTCGGGGCGTCCGCCTCGGAGCTAGCTCGCGACTCGGCACGACACGGCGCGACCCCGGCAGCAGACGGGGGACGAGGAGCTGGGAGGATGTTGCCGGGAGGCTGCCGCGAGGGAGACGCGCTCTTCACGCTATTCCTGGGCCGCCGTCCGCTGTAAACAAGGAAAATTCTGCAGAGGGATGGACTGCGTGAACTGTAAACTGAAACCATGAAAGTACCAATGGAAAACACGGATGACATTTTATTCTGTAATTGCAGAGTGCCGATGTTACTAAAACATAAAATCCAGAGCCCAGAAGCCATAAAGGAAACGATTGATAACTTGACCACCTAATTAATCTTTACGTATTCCACAAGCAAAGTCAAATGACAAGAAGTGAGTGGGTGGGAACATTTGTGCAAATACATGTGTAATAAGAATATTGATGTCAGTATTACTTAAGAGCAGAACATTTAGAAAACAGCCATTAAGAGGGACCAGGTAAGTAAATTTCAAGTACATTCAGACAATACAGTACTATTACTTTGTGCTTTGGTTTATTGATATATTTTTAAAGGAGCTAGATCTATAGGTATTGACTTGGAGAAAATGTTGATGACAAACTGTTTAATGAAAATAGCAAGTTTATATATATCTTTTGGAAAAAATAAATGGAAAAATAAAGGATTGGAATAGGTAAAGCAACTTTGAAAACCAAGAATAAATTCCTCCTTATAGCCTGGGGTCAAGAGCCAGAAAGATGAGTGTGTCAGAGACAAACATGAGCCACACTTCCTGCTTTTCTGCCCCCTCCTTCTGCAGTCCTGGGACAGGCAGCTGACATCTCAGTCCCTCAATGTCTCTCCTCCACCCACACCCAGAGCCACCTACAGGCAAGTAGAACTTTCACTCTGCAGGTCTGGGCTCCCTATGTCCTCGGCCTGTTTCCTCATATCAGGAGCCCCTAACAATTCACTTGGTTTGTCCAGTCGTCCATACCGAGGGTTGCTGGCCCCAACCTACACCTGTGCAGCCTTTCTCTGCAAAAGCTTTGAGCTGATATCCCAAGGGAAGAACATTCCCGTTGAATAGCAGGTATGAGCCAAGGGGACAACTGGAAGTTCGCGCCTGGATCCATCCTACAAACTTTGTGTGCACTCAACTCCCAAAGACACAAGAGCGACAGAGGGTCCACTGTATTGTTAGTGCAACATGGCCATTGCTTTCTTCAAACACGCAGGCTCAATCAGCAAGTCCAGCTGTGGCACGAAGAAAAAAGAAACACACACACATATCGGCAGTAAATCCATACTCCTGCCAGGTCTGAGAGTGGTGGGAGCAGAAAAGAGATCATTGTTGCCACTTCTTGGGTCCCCTGAGCTGACACATCCTGGCTGCTGTATTGATGTCACTGGCGGGGAGTGAGGGCTTGGAGCTCCCTAATCTGTCATTTGCTGTCCAGTGCCCTACATTTCATTCTGTCTATCATACACTTTTTCCTCAATACACAGTTACAATTAAGAAAATGATAATCTGCATATGTTAGATTCAATTTTCTAGTTTGAACAAAGGTAAAGAACACATAGGGAAGGATTTCCCTGGGGGCGCAGTGGTTCAGTCCACATGCCAATGCAGGAAACACGGGTTTGATCCCTGGTCTGGGAGGATCCCACGTGCATCAGAGCGGCCAACCCTGTTAGCCACAACTACTGAGCTTGGGGGCCTGGAGCCCGTGCTCAGCAATAAAAGAAGACACCACAATGAGAAGCCTGTGCACCACAATGAAGAGTAGCCCCCGCTCACCACACATAGAGAAAGCCCGTGCTCAGCAACAAAGACCCAACACAGCCAAAATTAATAAATAAATAAATAAATAAATAAATAAATAAATAAATAAATAAATAAATAAATAGAAAACTCTTTAAAAAGAAAAGTGCACATAGGATAATTGAGTTATTTTGAAGAAGTTTAGGAAGGAAATTTTATTTATCTTCTTTTGTAGATATAAAAATGTTCAAATATAGTCTAGAAAACGTTTAGTATTTTAAAAATTAGAAATAGTAAATAATTCCTCATTACTCTTTATTGCCCAGCACCCACCTCCACCCCAGCACCTTTCACACTGCACTCACCTGATGACACATCTGCTCGCCCCGGTCTGGAAACTTGTTTCTCTCATCACTATCACCTGTGTTCACCACACACCTAAGGCCGTTGTAGTCATTCACATAGTAATTAGGGAATTTTTCTCTACTGAGCCTAAGGGCTGTATTTATAGTTTTTAGTGAAAAGCTCTCCCATCTGTTCTCTGAAGTCACAGCCTTAATGGAGTCTGGAACAAGTGGGTGTGAATGATGGAAGGAGATTATTTCCACATCAGTCTCCCTAACAGGGTGGTGAACATAACTGGCATTAGTATTTCATGGGTGCACTTAGAAGATCCAGGCCAAAAGGAGAAACCTGACTATTTGGCAAAAGATGGAGCAATTCAAGAATAAAAATAAATCTCTTCTCACCTGTTGTTTCATTGTCAGGAACTCAGCCACCACTTGTCCTCCTCTGCATCCTCATGCAGGGTCAGATGAGAAACTGAGCAGATAAACATGAAGAAAGAGAAAGCAACCAAGAGAATCCAGGCATTTAAAGCATTGTTAGGTACGCCAGGCATGAATGCCCAACCACTCACCTGGGAATGAGCCCTACCACCTAACCCACAGGCATGTGTAGATATGGTGAACCCCTCCCCCCTCCAGGATCAACAATAAGGCAGTGTAGGCTACTGCACATAATCAAGACAGTAATATTTTCATTTACAAATAAAAAATGAATATCCTTGGGGGTTGTACTTTTATTAGAGCTACTTTTTCAGAGTTATTTCATTAATGTTCAGTTCCTAGGATTTACACAAAACTCCAGGAAACCCGCACAATGATCATTTGGGGAATGTTGACTCCACAGAAAGAGCACCACTGTCAAATGTTTCCTGAAATAATTCTTGATCAAATGCACCAGGATTTTTTCTCCAACACCAGCCCCAGTGCTCCAGAACCCCCACCCTCCCTGCTGTGCCCTACCCCCATCCCCCGGATGCTCTTGCCCTCAGTCACCTTGGTTCGTCCCCATGTGGGAATCAGGCAACATGAGAGCCTCAACCCTATTGCTGCCCTCCATGGCCTTGGACATGTGGCCAGGCCGCTTTGGATCTACTTAATGGTGGGGAAAACAATCCAGGGACTCATGTCTTGTTGGAAGGTCTTCTCACACAAATCAGGGCTAACAACCCCTTGCACAGGAAAGCAGCAGGAGTATGTACATCATAAGCCCACTGTTGGGTACCACAATCCACACAGGACAGACACGCTCATCAAATATAGAGCAAAGTTTAACTTGGGATGAAATTTAGTCGACACCTTCAGATACATTAGTGAAATAGTAGGTGGAGTTCTATCTTACGAAATGTTATGGGGAGAAACATTCTCATTGCATAATTTTTGTATAGGAAAGTATGTGTAAACTATCAAGTGCTACCTAAGTCAACGTTAATCATTAACTACTACGTAAACAAATACTGATAATGTGTCAGGAATAGGGGTGGATCACAACCCTTTGATCCTGAGATCCTGAAAAGAGAAAACATTCCTTTTGAGACCCTGTGATTGTTATTTACGTACGTTTGCTTATTTATCTTTAGTACAACCCTGTTACTTATAAATTAGTTACCTTTTAACAAGTAACATAAGATAGGTTCTGAAATGTTGCTTATGTGAGAAAATCATGCAGCTAGAAAATGACAGAGCTAGAATTCAAACATAGCTCAGGCTGTTTTTGAATCTCAATTTCCTAAATATGCTGGTGTTGAGGTGTGGATCCCAGATTCAAGTTTGACCTGGATATGTCACCTACCAAATCAGTGGTTGGAATCCGCCCTGTTATCACAACACTTCCCCTCCAGTCTGTTCACACAATGACTACCGTGCTTAGGTTCTCCCAACACAGGAACCCTCCAGTGCACTGACCCAGCCTCCCGATCAGTCCCATGTCTCCTGAGTTTTATGGAACAATTCTCAGGTCCCTCTGACCTCTCAGCACAGCTGATGATCAAGACCCCAATCAGAGATGACAAAAAAATCTGCCCTTCCTATGGCTGCATCTATCATAGGTATCTCCCAATCAGTTTTATAAATATCTGGCATCCTACCAGGATGTGATCATAAATCATTCTCCCATGCTTTGCATACACTTCGAATGTTCCCCTTGTTTTTTTGAATCCCTGAAATTCTCACCTTCCCTCACTTTCAACAGTGTGCTCACCTCCTACCATGCAGATGAAGTAGATAATTTGAAGAAATGTTTCAACTCACAGTCATGAAGTCAACACCTATTCCTGCATCATCACCCATTGGCGATGCCACTCCATTTAAACTGAAAGTCATTTCTATGCCTGGATAAGCCAATTTTTCCCAAATGTATCCCCTTCTCTCCTGCTCTCTGGAGAATGTTTTATTATTAATTGGAAACTGAAGCTCTTCTACCAACAAACACCCATCTTTTCCCACTCCATTCCCTTTCATCTTTTTTCAGTTTCTTCATTCTTGAAACAAAATCTCTGAACCAGTTTATCTCTAGTTCCTGCCCAATGTATTTCCTCCTTCCAAAGTAAACTGAAAGAGCAGTGCAGGATTAGTGACAATCTCTGGGCACCCCTCTCACAGTTTGATTTACCAGGGGTGATCTCCATGTTACTATTGACCTGCGTATACATAAACCTTTATAACATTATAGTTATCTGTCTGTAATTAAATCCAATGAATGTTTCTCAGTATTTTACTTGGACCCAAGCAGAATTGGACTATGACCTCCGTCAGGATCTTTATATTTCCAAGGTCCTCTGACGTCGCAAACTCCCCACTGCCTTTAAACTAGTCAGTTCCTCCCAGTGTACCATGCGCGGTTCTCCTCAAACAATACTATTTCAACATCTCAAGACTCCATTGCAGCTTTCTTCTCTCTTTTTACTATATACACCATCTTCGAAAACTGTTATAATTATCCAGTCTTCCACTGTTACCACTATGATAATAATGCGTAAAAACGAGTGCTAGATTTCATTTCTGAGGTGTCATCCATACTTGCATGGGAAGCAGGCACCTACAATGAAATGTATATCAGACAGAAGCCAGGAACTTCCTCCCCAAATAAAAACTACTTCTCTCATCTGCAGTCTCACATAGCGGCTCCACTAATTATTTGCGGCTCAGTCGTTGACATAACGTCCCAGAACCACACAAACAGAACCAAGCATCGATTTTAGCTCTACAATGAGCGCTCTCGTCTATGTTCATCTCCTCCCTGATATCCACATACATAGTTCCAGCTACACTTACACTGCTTCACTTTCAGGTTAAATGTCAGTGCCTCAGAGATTCCTTCTTTAAATTACTAGCTAAGTAACTCTCCTCTCCCTGTTGTCTTGAATAGAACCTACAGGCTACACATCTAATATTTCACGATATCTCTACTCATCTTTTTTTTTTTTTTCTTTTCCTTTTTTCCTGTTTTCCTCTCTGGACTAATTGCAGAAAAGTCAACTGTAGAGACATAAAGCAAGTCTCTCTTGACTATTACATATGAATTGTAAATCCACAGAAATTCCATGTACACAGTAACCTAATCTAGTCTCAGATGGCCTGTGACCAAAGGTCTTTAATCAAATTAAACAACCATCTTTAGATTAAAAATTCCTTGACTAACAAATGACTTTGATTCCTCCTGCGGAAATTTTTCTTTAGTAATCACCAGAAATAAAATGAGTGGGAAAACTGTGTTTGTGTCTGTACTTAAGTATGCAGCTACCACACTCCCGACTTCAAAGTTTTAGTCTCTTTCTATAGAATCAGGCATAGAATTGTCTGTGGGCTCCTGTTAATAGATCTGATAACCTCATATATTTTATAATCATGAGGAAAGAACTCCTTTAATCTGGATGCCAATCAGGATAAATCTAATCCAGGAATAACTTCCCTAACACAAGATTTTCCTTCTCAACAGGTTAACCCCTTCGATACATGTAAGGAAAGTGTAAGTGATTCCTTTAATTTGCTAATATTCTAAAAGCCTCCAAAAGCAATCTTGATGCCTTAGGCCAGATATCTCACTATTTTGTGAATTGTGGCCAGTTCTGGGAAGAGAATTTGCAGCAAGAGGATCAGTCTTTATATAAATGGGTTTAACCTACAAACAGTCCATCAGGCTGTGGGATTTGTGTGACTTTACATAAAGACTGGTGTTTTTTGATGATATCAAACATTCAAGGAAGATATTTTTAGTGTTTTAAAGCATTTGTATTTTAATACCAAGGTAAATAATACTTAAATTCTAATCAATTACATGAAGTTTCCAGGGATGCAGGAGAGAAAAGAATACAATTGGAGAAATTGGGCTTGGCCAAGGAAGACATGATTCTTCGATTCTTCCTATGGGACTGGGTGTCAACAATGAGGAATATTTGCAGATTTTGTGACACTGAGCTGAAGAATTTCCTCATATTATCTGATTAATCTGTCTAGTAGAAGGTGATTCCCTTTGTGGAAAGTGAGGAAAGTACTGAGAATGATTAAAAATCAAAAGATATGGAGAAAGTCTGAAATATTTGTGAGGCATAGAATAAGACTTAATTATCTAGATATAGTACACTGGCCAGAGATATTTGAAAGATGTTGGGCGATTTGTGAACCCCACCAGATTTAATATCCTAGTTAGATTCAGTCATGGAAGAAGCACGCAGTTGGAGCCCTTCAATATTGGAATCTTGATCAGCAGATGTGAAGAATTTGGCAGGAATATGAAAAGAGGAACATGGAAATTGTTGGTCTTCATAACTATATGTTGAAATTACTTAATTTGATTAGTTTGGAATAAACATGAAGACAGGTTGGCACAGATGTTTGGAGAGTGGGGTCGGTGCAGTGGAGGTTCTCCTAGCATTTGGGGTCAGGGAGGAAACTGAATAATAACTTGGAATATCATGGGTTAATTACCTTTAAAAACTCTTCGATTTTTATTTCCTAATAAGTAAATTTGGGATACTAATATTTCACTTATGAGAAGCAGTAGTCAAAGCCTTCCTAGTTTGACCCTGGGAAACAAGATTACTCCTCATTTCTCATAGACCACTTCACATTTGCAGGTGAGGTGGTTGTTCATTCCCAGGTAAAGGTTTATGGATTCCTGACTGTTACGTTTGAAAACTCTAGATAGGATTCAAGTCTCATGGCTTTCTTCTCTTTCCTTCGATTTGCCTGCTTAGAGTAAGCAGTGTCTCTGAGAGAGGATACTAGCAGCTGAGTTCTTGACAATGTGTCTCCAACTGAGTGGGGACGTGCTCTTTCTCCTGAAATAGTAACTCTGTTTCCACCACTTGGACTGAGTGCTCTAAGTGTATCCAGGAGGGAGTCAAGGCTCTGAGCACTAGTCCTGTCATCTGGCATCTCTGTGAGGATTGTGGTGTAGGGCAAGCGCTAATGCAACAACCGTCTCCTTTCCAACATTTACACCGACGTGCTCCAGACTCCATGAAGGCAGTGATGGTAAAGAGGGCACATGAGAGGTTGTATTTCTCTTCCCTCAGCCATGGTCTTGACGGGGGTGTGACTCACTCCATAAGCGAGTCTGCGATGCAGTGAGCTCTGTCATGTGATGGACACAAGTGGAGGGAGGAGCAAGAGCAGAAGTTCAAGGCCTGGAAGGGAAGGAGGTGTGTGGACGGGTAAGTTCAATACGTCCAGGATCAGAGGTGCTGGCTAGAGGGCTGTGCAGGGCTGAGGGAGCAGGAGAAACAGAAGAAGCCCTTCAGCAGGACCGGCCCAGAGGGCAGAGTGGAGCCAATTTTGCTTTTTTTTTTTTTTTCCAATTTTTAATCTGTTTTCTCAGAATACAATTGACTATTTTGAAAACTCTAAAAAGTCAAAACAAAATACTCCCTTTCATTCTTGTTGCAAACCAGCCATTTTCCCCCTGTTTAGGTAACATTTGTTCAGAAACTGGAAGCACTTTACAGAAAGCAGTTTTTCCTTAATTGGTGCATTGAGGAGGATATTGTAGGTAGAGGAAAACTTAGAACATTATGACCATATTTGAAGCTCTGGAGAGGCCTGAACCATCGAGAGTCTCCTATTAGTCTGTGAGCAGGGAAGACAGGAGGAAGCTACAGGAGACACAATGATAGTCAAAGCGGTGAGGTCCCAGGAAACGAGGAGGGAAATAGGAACCTCAACCCACAGGAAAGGTCAGTCGGGGATCATCTTACAGATTGGCAGCCCCGGGACCACTGGCTTCTGAAGTTGATCCCATCATTCCTCATATCTGGTGATGAATGCATGGTATGTGTCGAGGTTATGTAGGCAGCAACTGCGGACCCCACGTTGTATATACAGTCTGTTCACTCACACAAAATGGTGGACATTGCATCAAGGCTCTCTGACCTTTTAATGACTAATTCACCTGTAGCTTTTATTTATTGGGTTTTGTTATGTTCAAACATGTCATGTCAGCTCATTTAATCACTCAACTCTCTTGAGAGGTTATTAAAGTATTTTCCACATGAGAACAGTGAGGTTTGTATTGGGGAATACTTTGCCTGTAGTCACTGCTGATAAGTGGCATAACATGTATATTGCCTGCCTTGTGCTAAGTCTGTAGATTTAACTGAAAGTAGTGGGGAGCAGGGATATTTATGAATTCCCAAGTACACACTTTTTAAATTGCCAGTCAGCTCACAATTAACGTTCTGTTGTGGACTGTGCAGGTTATTTCACACCACCCCACATGTGATGCTCCTTTATCATGAAAGTCACTCAGTATTCAGAGTGTGCCCATCTCTGTGATGCATCTGAAAGTCATAGGCCAAGTCAGCGCAGAGGAACATTGGACCTGACGTCAAACAGGGTTTGAGCTTTTGATACACACAGCTGCCTTTTCTCAGTACTGTCATCCTCGACCATCACCTCTGGACATTTGGGGAGATCAGGCAGCCTGAACCAGAATGTCCAGCATGTTTTTAGGAATCAGTGACTTTCAAGACATGTGACTGTGAACTTCATCCAGAATTGGGGTAATGTCAATTGCAGGTTTCTCTGAGTGGAATGTCTCTGGAATCTTGTTGAAGTCAATGTAGAAAAATCCCTCCAATAGTGCCACAATTCTGTGAACGTATCAATCTTATTAATCTAACCTTCTGCATATTTCTTGGTCTTAGAGGGAAGTATGGCTCTGTCTTTACTGGTGCTAAACTTCAACGCAGGGCCCATTGTTTCAGTCCCTCCTTTTCGGCACTTTTCCTCATCTTGATCTCGCCAACATCCCTTCCATTTTATTTTTCGTTTCTTTTACCCTTAAAGATATATTCTAATTGTCAATATCCTATAATATGTTTCCAACTACTGGTATATTCCTCCATTTCATACCTTTTCTCTGTGTTAAAGATCAATATTTTAAACATGTTCACAGACGGTAGCTTCAGGAAGAACCCATTTATCTGAAGGTCAACAGTAAGTTTATGGGGATGAACCCCGCTGTCCACATTAGAGACATGATCTTAGGGTAAGAGGAATTCAGCACAACCACCTGACTGAAAGTGGACTTAAACGCTGGCCCAGCAGAGGTTTTTGAATAGTTTGCATTTGGAACCATATTGCCCCAAAGACAGACGGTACCTTGAATTTTAAAAGGGCAGTTGCTTAAATGCAGCTCATGTATATAGTGTTTGAAAAATAAAGAAGACCTAAAACTTAATCAGAAAACAATGGCAGTGAGAAGCTACAAAAGAGAAAAATCTATGTGAATTCAGCAAAGTGAGACACTATGTGAATATTAGTAACAGGTGGGGGGGGTAGTTAGTGGAGACCAGCACTGAGGGAGCAGCCTAGAATTCATGTGTAGAGAACTAAAGAAATGAATTTTATGTGAGCAAACTTTTAACAGTCTTTCCTTTCCTTATAAATAGAAGAGACTTCACACTGGAGAAGAGCCCACTGAATGTAACAAATATGAGGATATTAGACATAGAACTCAACTTTCACGCCACATGAGTGGCCTTTCACAGGACAGAAACCCTATGCTTGCAATCAAGTTGGAAGAGCCTTCAGCCTTTATTCATCATTGAATTAACATAAGCAAATTTCTACAGGAGTGAAACCATGCAGGTCTCATCAATGTGGGAAGGCATTCAGGCAATACTGTAACCTTAGATGACATGAGAAAACTCACCCTGAAGTGAACCCCTATATAGGTTATAAATGTGAAAAATAGTTTAGCTGGAGCCTCACATTTAAATACACCAGAAACTCACACTGGAGAGAAACCTTAATGTGATAAATGTGGGACACACTTCAGCAGAGCCTTAACTTTTATTCACACTGATGAACTCACAAGGTGAGAAGCCCTCTCTCTCGAAACACTGTAAAATCTGGTGCTTCAATTATTTTATTCCTTTTATATTTTCACTTAATGTGCCCCTCATAACTTAAAATTGAATTACAAATAAGTTTAATTTTTCACAAGAGTCCTAGTCCTGGAGAATTTGTGGAACCGGCCATGAAAATCCCAAGAATTCAGTCAGGCAGGAGTTTATTCCTACATCAGAATTTTTTAGCCAAAATGTTTTTCTCCTCACCAAGAACAGACAGATATGTCAGGACCGAGAAGTTGGAAGATCATTCCAGAAACACAACAATGTAAAGCAACTATACCCCAATAAATAAAATAAGGTAAGATAAAATAAAATAAATCATTGCAGACATGGAGAGTTCTATTTTCAGATTTGGAGAGGGTAGGGGCTGCATGATAAGGTCTGGCTCCTCTTCAGATAAATTGCTTTTACTTTGTTGGCCTAAAAACATTCATTATAACCCTAAAGTCCACTGACGTCTAATGGGTGAAAGCATGGTATTGTAGGGATCTATAAAGCATGGGATGTTGCCTGCAACCTTTGTGTGTCTGTGCTCCTGTCTGTGTACATGTACACGCACACACACAAACATGCAAGCAAAGGAGAGAGCATATAGCATCCATCTGATCCTAAAGAGAAAATGTGAGTCTGGAATCAATGGCATAAATGTGACATCAGGAGAAAGAGCATCTAAGTTACCTTATTCATTAATTTATCACATTTTCAATTATTAACAAATATTTACTGAAAACTTCCAGGATTTCAGAACTTGGCTTGTTATGAGGACTAAATTGTAAATAATACAATGTTCCTATCTTCATAGAGCTCTACATTCTAATGCAGTCAATTCAAATACACTGCCAAATAAAATTTCTGATATTAAAAATCAAATATACATAAGGGTTTACAAATCGTGTAACTACAAAATGTTTGCTACTAATTTACAAAGAAAAGTTGTCACTGTATAAAATAAAATTGAGATTTATAACAGTGTCATTATAGAACTTTGGAAGGCCAAAAGTTGTCAAAAAGACTGGGTTATTAAAAAATATTTCACAAAATTCTGAACCTTTGAAAAGCTATTCTGCAAGATTTGGGAAGAATAAAGATAGATTTCCATTTCTAACAGCCAAGATAATTGTTCAAAATATTATGAAATAAGTATTTTTAAATTAACTGTTCAATTACAAAATACACTTTTGAAGATCAATAATGGTTTTTATTAGAATACAAAAACTGCTGCACATGCCCATTAAAATTCCATTTAGCATCCATTTTATTCGAGATTCAGTGGGGCACCATTTTATTTATTCATTTATTTTCTTCCACTTTTACTGAGATATAACTGACATAGAGCCCAGTGTAACTTTACAGTGTACAATGATTTGACTTACATATGTTATGAAATGATTATCACACTAAATTTAGTGAACATTCAGCATCTCATATAGACACAAAATTAGAGAAATAGAAAAATGTGTTTTTCTTGTGATGGGAACCCTTAGAATTTATTCTCTTAACCACTTTTGTGTATAGGAGACAGCAGTGTTAATTATCTTTATCATGTGCTACCTTGTATCCCTGGTACTTCATCTCTCTTATGGCTGGACGCTTGCAGTTTGGGCCACCTTCATCCAGTCCCACCCCTTCCCACGCCCTGCCTCTGGCGACCACAAATCAGACTGTTATTGGATGAATTTGTTTGCTTGTTGGTTGGCTGTTGAAATATAACTGATCTACAACACTATGTTACTTCTTGTTACACAACAGAGTACTTTGGAATTTCTATACATTTCAAAATGAGCACCGGGTCCTCTGCTTGGGGAGGGACCAGGGCACAGGCGCGTCTGAGGCACTGGGCCCCGCCGCCAAGCTCAGGGACAGGCCCCTGCCTGCGGAGGACGAGGCAGCCTCCAGGGGCCAGAGGAGATGCTGGGATCGCGCCCCTTCTCTCCGTCCTCCGACCCCAAGTTCCCGCGGCGGCAGCAGAGACCCCGGGCCGGGGTGTGCGCAGAGGGAGGGAAGCGGGTGCGGTTCCGGACCCGCGGGGCTGAGCCAGGCCTGCGGAAAGCCCTGTGCCCGGCCGTGGAGCCGCTGTACCGCCCGTGGTGCTCCCATGACTGCCGCTTCCCCTGAGCGCGGACGAGCGGGACCGTCTCCTGGGCCTGTAGGCCGCCCCGGTCCTCTCCTCGCCGCCTCCTGGGCTCCCGCCACGCACCCAGCACCTGCGACGTCAGCGAGTGGGGCAGGAGCTCGTGCGGGAATGGGCCCAGCCGCGATCGCCGCCCCACCCAGGAGCCCTGCCGTGTGCTCCTCCCGCCCCTCGGTCGCTCCAACCCGGGCCTGCGGACTGAGCTGCAGGCGGAGCCGGGGAGACACGGACGCCAGAGGCGCAGTCGGGGTTCTCCCGGCCGATCCGGGGACACCGGGCCGTTTCCACTTCTGGCTCCACCGGCTTCCCGGTCTGTAGCCTAAGAGCCGGAGGACCCAGCGCTAGGCCGCTTCGCTGTCTGCATGCTGCGCGCAGGGCCGGCACTGGAACAACAACGCGGGGGTCAACTACACACTGCACCCCGCGTGCTACTTCTTTGATCCTTGTCTCTGGTGTGAAAGGGCCCAGATTTCCCATCCTGAGCGAAAGAAATGTTCTTTATAAATGTTTTGTAGAAGGTGTTCTGTCCCCTGCCAAAATAAGATGTTTGGTGACTTGAACTGTCCGAGTCATCCGCTGGTGTTGGCCGTGAGGCTGAAGAACAGGACACGGCCCCAACGCCCTTTGGGTGCACAGAACCCACAACAGCTGCCAGACTCCTCTGGCCATTAGTCCTCAGAGAAGCTAGACTCTTAGCGGCTGGACTCCAAGCCAGGGTTGGGGCTGGAAAGGCGGCTTTCTGTCGCTCTGGGAGCCACAGAACTTAGCAATGAAATGATGGATGAGGAACTGTGCCCAGCAAGTAACTATTGCTCAGAACTCTTTGGGTCCCTGCACGCGGCCAGACAGGGAGCACAGGGGCAGGACAGTCTCACTCAGTGCTGGTGGCTGGGGATGCCAACATGAGGCGGCCATACATGAGCAGAGGGGGACACCCTGGGGGAGGAATTTATCCCCTCACATCTTGGGCAGATTTTGGTAATTTGTTTTTTGTTTTGATTGTAGTTTTCATATTTTCTGGCGCAGGGCTAGTACAATCAATTCGTTTTGGAATGCTCGTCTGTAAGGAGGGATGTTTGCACTGTAACTCGAGAGAACAGGCCATTGCCTCCTACATCCCATCGGCCAAATTCCACACCCAGCTTGTGCTGGTAGGAATTGCAAGCTAAGAATGGTTTTTCTATTTTTAAATGGTTGAAAATCATTCATAAAAAGACTATTTGCAACACACGAAAATTATATAGCATTCAAATTTCCTTGTCTATAAATAATGTTTTATTGAAACACAGTTATATTCCTTTATTTACATTTTACTGTAGCTGCTTTTTGGCTACAACGACTGAGCTGAGTAGAAAAAACAGACATCATATGGCGAATCTAAAATATTTACTCTCTGGTCCTTTACACAAGTTTGCCAACCCCTGTTCTAGAAAAGTGGGAAAATAAATTTTTTTGAAACACGTGTGCTGGGATTTATACTTTTAAAACAGTTAAACTTTTAGCGAATTTTGTCCCTGGAAACAAACTTTAGGTAGAAGTAAATATGTTACATTACTCTCAGTAATCTCAGTTAGAACAAACACTAATTCACAATTATTCCTGCACCGAGGAAGGGAATCCACCTGCAGATTTTTTCATTTTCATCTAAGAAATAATCACAAATTAGTGTAACTAAAACCTAGCACCCATCTGAATTAGCATCAACTGCAAAAACTGCTAGATATTTCTCAGTCTCTAAATAGGACATTGTAAGCCATAAAAGTATTTACTTTAAATTTTGGTTTGGCGACATCTCTTGACTGTGGCAGTGTTGTTTACCAAAGTTAATTGATCATGGAGAATTTCATCAAGAATCATTTTCTAATAGAAAACTCTCGAGTTAATGCACTATAATTCACACTAGAGTAAAATAAACTAGAAAACAATCACATTGATGAAGCAATGAATATGTAATTTACATAAGAATATAAAAATATATAACAACAAAAAATCACTTACTACCTTATTTTCTGTTATTAAATATAAAAACATATTATGCAACTTCCAGGTATTCTTGCATCTGGTAAGCCATTTCTTTCTTAAAAGGGCATTATTGCATAATGAAAAACATAGGCAAATAAATGCATTTTTAGATTTTTATTTTGTATTTAGGAAAACACATAAGTTCAAATTTACCAATAGTGTATATAATCGCATTGGGACTATATACACTACAGAACACACTGGGAAACTCTGGATTTTATGATAATAATGTGTTACTTTGGATTGTTTTGGATTATCAAAAAAAAAGAGAAAATATTAAGAGTCCAATATAATGAGCAAGATAGCAATCCTCTTTTCTGTTATCCTTTAAAATGGTAACCAGTTCAATTTTGAATAAAATGGATGATGAAAGGAATTTTAAGAGGAACGTACAGCAGAATTTTGATCCTTATAAAAATCGTTACTGATTTTTCAAACATATAGTTTTGGATTCTAACAATTTTAAAAGCACTTATTTTGGAATATAGAGAACAGCAAACGTGAATCTTAAGACAGGAAATCTAGCTTTGCTCTCCCCAATTCATGCAGACTAGCTTTTCCAAAATTGGTAATTTTGTAAAATATTTTGACTAACCAGTCTTTCTAAAAATATATAACCTTTCAAAGCTCCAGAATTGATACTGTTTTAAATGTCAATTTTATTTTCTGAAGTGCCAACTTTTTATTGTAGACTAGTAGTGATATTTTGTAACTATACAATGTATGAACATGTCTTTTTTTTAATGTCAGAAATTTTATTTTGCAATTTATTCTTATTAACTGCATTAGAATACAGAGTTCTATGAAGAGAAAGGCGTTGTGTTATTTACAATTTAACCATCATAACAATCCAGGTCCTGAAATGTTGGAAGTTCTCATTAAATATTTAATAATTGAAAAGTTGATAAATGAATGAACAAGGTGATTTAGCTTATTTCTCTCCTGCATGAATCCTTTATGCCAATAATTCCTGAGTCGCATTTCCCCTTTATGATCAGATAGTTGTTACAGTGTCCCTCCCTTGCATGGGTGTGTGTGTGTGTGCACTTAGATGCACGAACACACAGTAATGTTGCAGCTAACATCTTGGGCTTTAAAAAAAATTTTTTTTTTAAGATTTTTTTTTTGATGTGGGCCATTTTTAAAGTCTTTTATTGAATTTGTTACAATATTGTTACTGTTTTATATTTTGGTTTTTTGGCTGCGAGACATGTGAGATCTTAGCTCCCCGACCAGGGATCGAACCCGCACTCCCTGCATTGGAAGGTGAAGTCTTAACCTCTAGAATGCTAGGAAAGTCCCCATGATGGGCTTTATAGGTCCTAGAATACCATTTTTCAACCCATTAGACTTCAATGGACCTCAGGGCTATAACGAAAGTTTTGGCCAACAAAGAAAAACAAATTGAACTGAAAAAGGGCCAGAACTCATCATGCAGCCTGTATGCTCTCCCTAGATAGCCTTCTTGAAGGTTTAATTGATAAAATAGACATTGTCTCTATGCTGATCGTTCTCCTGGAACTTTTTTTTTTTTTTTTAATTATTAGCACCTTTATTTATTTATTTATTTATTTATTTATTTATTTATTTATTTATTTGGCTGTGTTGGGTCTTCGTTTCTGTGCGAGGGCTTCCTTTAGCTGAGGCAGGCGGGGGCCACTCCTCTTCATCACGGTGCGCGGGCCTCTCACTGTCGCGGCCCCTCTTGTTGCGGAGCAGAGGCTCCAGACACGCAGGCTCAGTAGTTGTGGCTCACGGGCCCAGTTGCTCCGCAGCATGTGGGATCTTCCCAGACCAGGGCTCGAACCCGTGTCCCCCACATTAGCAGACAGATTCTCAACCACTGCGCCACCAGGGAAGTCCCTCTGGAACTTTCTTTAGTACCATTTTTCTAGATCAAAGAGTAAATCTTTAAAGGTAGACTTACCAATGGCTCTCTGAGGGATCTCCTTTGTGTTTACATGATTTAGTATATGCACCCCTTATTGTTCTAATACATTCTTAAAGTACAACTCTTTTTATGTCTGCAAAGATCTTTCACCTTCTCAGCCCTGAAGATATCTATCTTTACTTCCTGGACAAAAGGAACAAAGAAACCCTTGGCTAAAAAATTCTAAGTAGGGATTAAACCACCGTCTGACTCTGAATTCTTGAGTTATTCCTGTCAATGTACCCACAAATATTCACCTTTGTTTAAATATAATTAATATATAATTCTTTTTTAAAGTCATGTGGGAAATAGTAAATGAAAGTTAAGTAATAGAATTAATTGAAGCAGCAGAGGTTAATCACAAAGTATGTGTGTATTTATCCTTGAAGCCATTCATCCTGAACGTGTATACACATATTTGGACGCTAATGTAAGAGTTAACACACATCATACTATGTTTTACATTTTCAGTTAACATTCAACGTTGTTTCCTGATTGATCCCAGTCTTTGTAATTATGATTATAATTTTATAAAGACAGAAAGTGTCTAACTGATCAACAGTGACAGAGTATTAACAGAAAATGGGCCCATTCTTACTCATCCCAATATTTCATGATTTTGAATGACACATACCCACACAGTAGTGCTTATATATTTGCAAATACTGATCTGCTGAAGCAGGTTTGCTTCGTTTCTTCTTACTTGATACTGAATATTGCTTTCAGCACTTCTCAAAACCCTTCACCATCTACATCTTCATATTGTATATTTAATAAAAAGACAATTGCTGAAGGACTTCATTATTGTCTCAATTGCATGCTAACACATTCTTTATAGACTATTTTCCCAGTAGGAGTTTTCTGATGTGAATAGCAAGTGAAAGATTTTCCACATTGTCTTAAGAATTGGCATCTCCTCAGTGTGAGCAATTTCTTGTTCACTCAGGAATAAGGAATCACTGAAGAATGTCCTTCCTTCATTACACTGAGACTATTTTTTCAGTGTGAACCCTCTCATGTCCAAAGACTCCATGACTAATGGAACTCCAGCATTCATTTCATCGGATTTCTTCTACAGCAGTGATTAGATGGTGTACCCCAAGAAGGCTTTCCTCGTAGTAAACGTTGGGCTGTCTTCTCTACTGTGTCAGGGATGCAGCCCACTCTGAGTTCTCTGTGTATTCTGAGTCTGGAGCTCCAACTGAAGGCTCTTCCACCACGATTACAGGGTCAGGGTTTCTCTCCACATGACTTTCCTGGTGGTTTAAAAGGGATCATTTCTGGCTGAAGGCTCCATATCTTTGATTACAGACACAAGGTTTCTACCCTGCATGAATTCTCTGGTGTTTATAAAAGTGGGATCTCTGGGTAAAGGCTGCACCACATGGATTCCAGACTTAGGGTGTCTCTCCTGTCAGTTTTCTAGTGCGTATAAACGTGAGAGCTGCGTTTAAAGGCTCTTCCACATTCATCGCATTTGTAGGGTTTCTCATCAGTGTGAAATCACCCCGATGACTAAGGTTATGGCTTTGACTAAATGCTTTCTCACATAAATGATATTCATTGTGGTTTCTCTCCTGTGTGAATGTGTTCATGACATCAAAGGGTTGGATGGTCACTGAAAGCTCTTCCACAGTCATTCCAAACATAGGGCTTCTCTCCCGTGTGAGTTTATTGGTGTGAATAAAAGTCAGCTCTCTGGCTGCATAACCTTTATGAGGTTCGTCTTCTCCAGTGTGAGCTGTTGGTGTATAAATGCGAGGCTTCAGCTGAATTATTTCCCACGTTCAGGACATTTGCAAGAGTCACTCCAGGGTGCACTCTCTCATGTTGTCTAAGGTTGGAGGGTGACTAAAAATCTTCCACATTCTGAGATCTGCATGATTTTTCTCTAGTATAATTAGCTTATGTTAATTCAGTGATGAATAACGGCTGAAGTCTCTCCCATTTGGGCTGAAGGTATAACAAACGTGGAGGTAAGCTTGTTGTATGTGAAATGTCCTCATATTCATTGCATTCAGTGGGCTCTTCTCCAGCATGAAATCCCTGCTATTGACAAGGAAAGGGAGGCTGTTAAAAATTCCTCACATAATATTCATTCAGTCATTTCTCTACATGGGAATTCTAGGCAGCTCCCTCAGTGATGGTCTTCATTGAAATTTTCCCATGTTAGTTACATTCACAGGTAACGTTACTTTGCTGAATTCACACAGATTTTCTATCTGGTAAACCCTCACTGGTCATAGCTTTCTGATTAATTTTCTGATTAAGTTTATTGCTTGCTTACATAAATGATATTCATTGTGGTTTCTCTCCTGTGTAAACCCTCACTGGTCATAGCTTTCTGATTAAGTTTTAGGTCTTCTTTATGTTTCAAACACTATATCCATGAGCTATGTTTAATCAATTACATTTTCATTGAAGCCCAGGTTAGAGTTTGACATGTAATGTCAAAAGACATGGGTCCTCAGATTGTTCCATCCTCCATTACATTGATAGAAAATCTCCTGGCCACATGTCCAAAGTCATGGAAGGCAGAGCTAGGGTTGAGGCTCTGATGCTGCTGATTCCCACATGGGGAGGAACCAAGGTGACTGAGGGCAAGGGCATCCAGTGGGGCGGGGGGCGCAACAGGGAAGGTGGGGTGCTAAAGGCCTGGAATGGGTGTTGGAGAACAAATGTTGGTGCCTTTCACCAAGAATTATTAAATGAGAATTTTGTGAGAGTTGTCCTTGCTGTGGAGACAAGACTCTCCAGGAGACCATGGTAAGGGTTACCTGGGAATTAGTGTTAATTCTAGGAACTGAATATTAATAAAATAATAACTTTGAACAGTAAGTCAAATCAAAGTATAACACCCCATAATTTGCATTGTTTTCTGCAAAATGGGGATATTATATCCTCATTACATGCCGAGTAGCCAATGCAGCCTTGTATTTGACCATGGGAGGAAAAAGCGTTCCTTCTGTCTGCTCATGACTGTGGGTTAGGTGGGAGGGGTCACCCCCAGCTGAGTGGTGGGGGATTCATGCCTGGTGTATCTAACAATACTTTGAAAGGCTGGGTTCTCAAGGCTGCTTTCTCTTTCCTCAGATTTATCTGCTTGATTTTCGGATTGTCCCTGCATAAGGATGCAGAGGAGCGCAGGTGGTGGCAGAGTTCCTGATAATGAAACAACAGGTGAGAAAAAAACTTACTTTGATTCCTGAATTGATCCATCTGTTGCCAAATGGTCAGGTTTCTACTTTTGGTTCGGATTTTTTTAGTGAACCCAGGAAATATTAATGCCAGTTATGTTCACCACCCTGTTAGGGATATGGCAGGTCAGGGACCAATGTAGAAATACTCTCTTTCCCAACATTTACTTTCACTTGTTCCAGCCTCCATTAAGGCTGTTACCTCACAGAAGACGGGAGAGGTTTTTTCCTTCTCTTTTTTTAAAGGTCCTCCCTTGGGCTCAGTGGTTTCCTTCATCATGTTACTGGCTGCAGTGGACTTAGGAATGCGGTGAACACAGGGGATAGAGAATGACTCAGAGCAGTAATCTCTAGGCCAGTGGGGAGCAGGCATTTCATCAGGTGAGTCCTGTGTCATAGGTGCTGGTGTGAGTGGGGGTTTGGTGAGAGATAACAATAAAGAATCATTTATTTTTCCTAATTTTAAAAAGATTAACTTTTTACAGACTACTCATAAATATTTTGATAGCATCAAAAAGATAAACCTAAGTTCCTTAGCAAAGTTGTTCACATAACACTTTTCCTTTGTGTTTTTAACCTTCATTCAAATTAGAAATTTGAATGCAATGTCTGCAGATTCTTATTTTCTTAATTTGGACTGTGTATGGAGGAGAAGGGGCATAGTACACAGAACAAAATGTGGAGCACTGAAAAGCAAATGACAGTCTGGGGAGCTCCAAGACCTCACTTCGCCACATTGACATCAATAAAACAACCAGGATCTGCCTGAATGAGTTGGGGTTCTAGCCCAGGGAACCCCAGAAGTGGCAACAATGGGCTTTCTGATCCCACCATTGCCAGCCCTGGTAAGTGTTCCTATTAGACCCGCGGGGTGTGTGTGTATGTGCTGTGTGTGCGTGTCTTTCTTCTTCCTGGCACCCCTGGACTTGCCGAGTGTGCATCAGTGTTTCATGAAAGCCATGGCCATGTGGTGCTAAAGTTATAAGACCCTCTCAGTCTTGTATCTTCCTGCGTTGGATACATAAATTTTCTCTAGTAGGTCCAGATGCAAATGTTCAGTTGGCTCCTACCTGCAATGGCATGGGGATGTCTTTTCCTTGGGAAAGCAGCGCTAGGCTCATGGAGAGAAGAGCTGCACAGGTGTAGGCTGGGCAGAGATAATTGGAGCAACGAAGTGAATTGCCAAGGTCTCCTGATAAGGAGGTAAGAGACTGGGCACCAAGGGAACCCAGGTCTGCAGAGTCAGGGTTCCGACTGCAGAATTCTCCACATTAGCGTGAGGAGCGCGTCTCCTTCGCGGCAGCCTCCTGCCCAAATCTTCCCAGCCCTGTACGCTGCTGGGGTTGCGTCGTGCCGTGCCGAGCCGAACTATCCGAGGCGGACGCCCCGAGACGAACTCGAGCGTTTGGGCGGTCGGAGCTGATCCCTCGCCCCCCAGCGATCAGAATCCTTCCCTCTGACGTTCCAGCCCGTTGTCGGGAGCCACCTGGCGGCCGCTTTTATATTGTCCCTTCCCTCCTGAGCTTTGGCGACCTTCGCGAGGGATGTGACTCGCCCGCCAAGCGCGGGAAGAGTTCCGGGAAGCCGGCGACGCTGGCGGCGACCATCCCGGTGCTGCGGAGTGGTGGGCGCTTTCTGCTCTCACCGGAGATTGAATGTAGAGAGAAGTATGTTTTGGGACCGGCGCTGAGCTCCCTCGGAAGGTTGTGGGGAGGTCTGCGCCGGTCGACCAGCACTCCCTGCTGCCCCTTGGCCCGCTGACACCTCCTGTCCTTGTATGCGTGAACAAGACAGAATGTACGTGCACGACGTCGTCCTCCGTGTGTCACGATCCATTGGTGCGTCCTCGCCGTCTTGGGGCCCCGGGTCCACCCCGGTGCAGTCGAGGCAGTGGGGCTGCTCACCGGGGGACACTTCAGTTTCTCCGGGTTCCACGCGACACGGTCGAGGGGGCGGATCTTTCAACGAGGCAGGGGCACGGGGTGCGGGTCAACAGACGGGATCCACCCGGCAGATTGAACCGGCGTCTAAGCGGGGAACTCCCTTCCCCACTCCTTCGTCACCTCGTCAGCGTGGCGCTTGCGTTTGTGCAGGTCCCCTCAACACATACTGTCGAGGGCAAGCGGGTAGGGCGCTAGTGGGGGGCGGCAGTCCCTCGTAGGCTTCGGTGGTTGTAGGTCGTAGTCGTTTCTCTTTGGGAAACAGGGACCGCCAGGGGCATCCGGTGATAGTCGGGAGCAGACACGAGCCTGGCCGCTGTCCTTGGTGGGCGCGGTTGTCGGTAGCTTCTTTGAAGAAGCTCTGCAGACAGGGAACGGCTTACAGAGGCGCGGGTGGACGGGAGGATCCCCCAGGGAGAGAAATGGGACCGGTTGTGGCATGGGTCGAGGATGGGTGTCAGGGGCGTGGCGGTGCGCCTTCGCCGGTGTGCCATCTGGATCCTTCCGGTTGAGGTTCACACCAGTTGCTCGTCACTTGCCATCTGCAGCGGCAAGGTCGACCAGATGGCCGGATTTTGGTATTGGGGCAAGAAGAAAATTCAATGAATTAAATTTTTTGTTGTTGTGAGATTCAGTACAATGTGAACATTAGTGAAATGAGAAATCCTAATGTTTACAGTAAATTGACATTACTGTAATAGTTACTATCATTTGCAATTTTTTCACAAAATGTTGATTTATGAAATTTAAAATATATTTAGTACAATTTTTTGTGATACAAGTCTGCTAATGAGAAAACTGGAATTCTTTTGCAAGGGGGATGCCATTTAGCTTATTACAGATTCCTATCATCAAAATTTCAGTTGTTAATCCTGACTTATAAGGAGATTTTTCATGGTTTACATGTTTCATATTTGAAAATTCTTTTCACACAGATATATACTACCAAATACTGCAGTTCATGAGCATATGATTTTAATTGAGCATATTCATTGCTTGGAAGGAATTTATAATATTCTGTTAGGTTCTTCTATTGATATTTGCCTTTTAATATGTCATTATATTATACATTAGTCATTTCCAATTCTGTTTGCAGTTAATTTTAAAAACATTGATTTAAGTTTATCTATCCACAGAGGATCTGATTGATTGAAGATGGTGAAGGAGGATTTTGGGATGCAGAATTTTCTAAATCCACCTGGAAGTCTGGGAACCACTCTCTCCAGCCACAAGTCCCTGCCCCACACCCTGCAGCAACCAATCTGGGAAACCAGACTCCAACCTCTGCAACAATAGGCCCCAAGCATCAGGACTTGGTCAGTGACTCACAGCTTCGTTATTTTCAGTCCTTTCCATGTAGAACCAAATGCGGGGAAAGCCAAATATGTTCCCCTAAGTAATCACTTAGGACACACCTCTTCCTACCAGCTTGTCTCCAGCCTCCCCCATCACAAGCTCTGGGTAAGACATGCCTTCTTTTTTTTGGCCACCAGAAAGTGTCCCCACTCTTATGTGTGCCCTGAGTCTCAGCCTGATGTGAGTGGTGGTGGCTGACTCCCGTGCTCTATAGACAAGTTCTGAGTAAATAGTGCTTGTTCTCATTTGGGGGGGGGTGTCTTTTTTCATATCTACAGAGCTTAGTAGGGCAGGAAGCAAATAAAACTCATGATAATGTTCCCATGTTATTTTAAAAATCACATTTATTAATCACCATTTTTTAAGTTGAGACATAATTCACGTACCATAAAATTCACCCTTTGAAAAGTGTAGAATTTAGTGATTTATAATCTATTCACAAAGTTGTGCAACCATCGGCACTAATACCAGAACATTTCATCACCTCAAAAAGAAACCCCATCCCCATTAGTCTCTTCTATTCCACCTATGCTCAGGCCGTGGCTACCACAAATCTGCTTTCTGTCTCTACGGATATGCCTATTCTCAATATTTCATGTGACTGGAATCATACAATATGTGCCCTTTATGTCTGGCTTCTTATACTGAATATCATGCTTTTGGGGCTCATGTATTAGAATGTTTCAGTAATCTACTCCTTCGTGTGGCTTAAGAATTTTTCTTTTTAAGCCATTAGATTTTAAGTACATTCACATGCCCCCAGGGTTTTTTGTTTTTTGTTCTTTGGGTTTTTTTTGTAAAAAATATATTTTCCATTTTAACCATTTAAAGTCTGCAGTTGACTAACATTAAGTACCGCTTCCCTGCCTGACCCCAACTTACCCCACTCACCTGGAGCTGCCAGTAGGCCCAGAGGACACAAGCCCAGTCATGCTGCCCTTCCTTGGAACTCCCAACATCATCCAACCTCACCATGACGCCACTATTAGTGTCCCTCATTGTAGCAAAAAGAACTCCGGACACTGAGAGACTCTAGTGAAGAGGGCAGCTGCCCCCAGGCTTGTTGTTGTTCTTGGGACAAGGAAGCAGTGCCTTGGGACCTGCAGTCACCCAGGGGCCCCAGGAGGTACAGTGCTGGTGTCCTGAGGGCGTATTCTGCTGAGGTCCCCGCCAGGCCCCTATGGAGGAGAACCAGTGAACACTTGTGGACATCTCTTGTCATTCTTTTCTTCCTTCCTTCTTTTCTTTCTCTTTATCTCTTTCCACCCGGAAGAGGTAAAGCTTGACAAGAAAAAAATAAATGACTTTCTAGACCATCCATATTTCAGGGCTGCCTCATGGACCTGTCCTTATTTGCTCAATAAAAACCCTCTGAGGAACTAAGATGTGCTACGTGTTCCATGCACACTCACCTGTGTGCCTGCCCCGCACAGTCCTCCACCTTCCCTTCCCTCTTCCAACACTTCACTCCCCTGTGGGGGCTTATGCAAGGGCAAAGATTGCTGTGAGTTCCAATATGATGTCTGCCTCACCCCCTTCATGACTGTCTTGCTGACTCAATAGCCTGTGTTCTGGCTGCTCGGGACCCCTCGTCTGCCCGCTGCTCAGGGACACTGCTCATCGTTAGCAACACCCACCTGTATTCCTCACTGTTCAGGCCGTGGGAAATCGGCTGTCCTGACCTGGGACAGCTTTAAATATAAGAAGTTTCTACCCTCTACCGCTGGGGTCAGAAGCCTAGGTGTGTGGTCCAAGGCTCTCAGAGGTGTTTTGCATCCTCCCAGACTCTACTCTCACCTCCCTAAGAAAGTCAACTACCAGGACACCTCCAACCAACACCCTCCATTAGATGCTGAGCTGTCAATATTTCCAGCCCAGAAAGACCACAGCCTGTGCTTTGCAACACGGAAAACCCTCCCCTCTACCTCCAGTCCATCCAAGTCGCCCCCCGTTCCTCAGCTCGCACAGCCCACAGACGGTTTCTGAGTCTGTTCAGCAGGCAAGGTCCCATAAGTGTCAGGTCCTGAGTCTCCCAGCCACCATGTTCCAACCAACCCTACATGATGAGTCCACAGTCCTCTGGGAGTGCAGGGGCCCCTCCCATGTGCCTCTTCTGGCACTGTTGCTGGATCTCCTTCCTCCTTAAATCAGGGCAAGGAGCTTGGTTTCTCTGAGCCTGTTAGCGGGAAAGGGTAGGAGGGGACGAGTGGCCTAGAGATTCCAGTCCATTCTGCACCCTGTGGGCCCATAACACTGGTGGGTGGAAGCAGAGGGGGTAATGGGACAGAGAGGCTCTTGGCCTGCTTAGTGGCTCGGGATTTAGGGCACATTCAAGTGGAGGATGAACCTACTGGAGAATGTTGGTCAACAAACAGTTTCTGCATGTGTAGGAGCTGAACCAGTTCACCAAGCTCTCTCAAAACTAACATCCATTTATAAACACACTTCTGGTAACAGGGGAAGGGCAGACGATGTTCCAGGAAACTCCTCCCTAACCTCCTGGGAACATTCTGACAGGGTCTTTGTATATGCCACAAAAGTCTGCTTTGGTTAAGAAGATATTGGACGATTTGAAGGTACATTTTGGTAATGTAGAAAACTACAGTAATTCATAATTTAAATCCTATTTTATGATTTAGAATCTACTTTGCTTAGATGACTGATAAATTGTTTAATGAAGGCATTGGTAAAAATGAAAGCTGAGAGCTAAACAGTTTTAACATTACTTTCTATTTTCATAATTTTTATGTTATAGTCTAAAACTGTGGCATGCTTAACTATTTGTCCATCTATCTCTCCTTCTCCCTCTCTCCGTAGCTTTAAGATGTTTGTCACTATTTGGTAGGTGCCAATTCTGCTGCAACACGCACACTTCATTGTGTAGGAGAAGTGGTAACGTTTGTTCACGGGAGTGTAAGTGAGGAGGTGATGCGCGGGCGGGCTGGGCCACTGCAATTTGGTGAAAGTAGGGCAGGCATTGTTCAGGGGGGCTGGGCCCTAGCCCCTAGGCTGCTGTTTTTATCCAGACATCTGGGGCGCCCTGATTCACTCTTGGTCCAGTAAACAGGGGGCCTAGAAAAGCGCTGAGAGCAGCCCTGGCCAGGAGCCCTTCAGGTACTTCTCTCCATTTACATCGTGGGCACAGAGTTCTCTCAAAGATATTCAAAGTTCTCAGTTCTTCTCATTTCTATAATCTTCGCTTTTCTTCTTGCCAAGGATGTCACTAACTAAATCAGCCTATGTATGATTAATATGAACATATATTATTGATATATTAATAAATAGTATTATATTAAAATAATATTAGTATATAATATTTAACATTTTGTTTACATTATATGTACATATATTTATGTAGTATTCTTTTATTATAATAAATTAAATTAATAAATATAAATAAGCTATTAATATGAATATATATTACACCTGCGAGTCAGGATTTGCCTCCTGGGTGCTCAACTCTGCCCACTGAGCCACACTGTTTGCCTGAAAAAATGAAGACTTCAGGGCAAAGTGAAAGGTGAGGGGGAGGCGGGCAGAGAAGACCCAACCTGCAATCACAGTGAAGAATGAGGTGTGTTCTCAAAACCAGCTTGAAGCGCACACTCTTAGTGAAGGGAGTGGATGCAAACACAGTTGCCCAACCCGTGCGCCCAGTCTGGAGTGGGGGAGGGGTGGAGGAAATGTCTTCCAGGCATTTCTTCTCTGGCTCCTCCCACCGGACCCCCTCTCCTCCCCAGTCTCTGCTGTGACACTTGTGTTTTGCCACCTGGAGGTGAATTTACCCCTCTCCCACTCTTCTCCTCCCTCCTGTCTCTCGTTTCTTTCCCTTCCTTGAGGCTCTCAGGCCTGCTATCAGCCAGACTGGGGTCCACAGCCAGTCATAAGTACCTTCCCTGCAGCCAGCGTGCTGTCCTTGCCTCATCTTCCTCCTTTCAGAGCTGGGATAACTGGGTACCTGCTGTCCCTGGAGACTTTCCCTGCTGTTAGTCTCCCCCCGCCAGGGGCTCGGATGTGCAGGAAAACTAAAGGCGCCTCTGACTTTCCCCGGGTGTGAATGCTAGCACCGATTGGAGGTTGCTAAGGCTTGCCACCTAAGCACAGGCTGTGCGTTGGTTTAAGATATGGCCCAAAAATACAATAAGAAAAAAACTCCCCTGATAAGATTGGCATGACTAAATATATTCAGAACTTCATTGAGCCTATTCTCATACACTCAATTTATTACAGCTTTAGAGGTTTCTAACTTCTACTCAGATTTGCAAAGATTGGTCACTGGGAAATTTATTAGCTGTCACTGTTTTCCAGATGGCAGAGTAAACAGGGACTAAAGGTAGAAACACCTGCAAAATACTTAATATGGTCAAAATTGTGTGACTACTTTTACAATGTTATTGTTTAACCATCCAGAGAAATGAGAAATGCCAGAGAAAAGTCAAATATAGATGTGTTTTCGTTCAGCCAAAAGGATGACAGTGAAAGGTGAGGTGAGGAAGCTGGCCCAATGTGGGTGGCGGGACCAGGCTGTTGAGACCTTATGCAGGCAGCTGTGGCGGCAGCTCTAACGTCCTGCACGGGGCTGGTCTCTTAGCCCCCCCAGACGGGCAGCTTTTCTTGGTAAACTCAGTGTAAGGATATCAGCCATTCATCAGGCAGTTCTTTGGCTTCACATGTGAGGAGGACCCTTGTAGCTTCAAGGTTTACAAATTAGAGCCTCTGCAGTCACTAGTCTGTGCTCTGTGCTCTCCTCAACTGAGGCTTCTTCTGGTGTCTATCACAGCACCTATACCATGTCCTGAGTGTCCAGGCTTACAGTGGTGCTGCTGGAGACTGGGCTGTGACATTTCCGTATCTAGCATGTAGCAGGCAGTGCATGAATATTTATTGAGGACCAGGAGGCTAAACTGCACAAGCATCTACTCCTAAGCTGATTCACACAGCTTGTGACTGCAGCTGAGCTGCAGAGACCTCCCTGCCGGTGGTAGGCCCTAAAGCTCTCACAGCTTGTTTCATCTGCGTGTTCTTTTCCCCCTGATAATATGACCCTTTTAGCTTCTCCTCCTAGAGGTTTGCATAGACCAAGATGGACGGACCAAAGTTGTTCCAGGCTTGTGTCAGGCTGTTAAAGCTCAACTACACTGAAAGCTCAGGAGAGGTACAGTATCACGTGGGGGTGACTTTCAACAAGAGATGTCACAACGCCACTAACCTCAACAAGCTTATTCACTTTTTGTATAAAGGTTTTAGTCCAATACTCTGCTCAAAAAGCGCAGAATGCACATTGTGTGATGTTTAAGCCCTTTGCTCTTGCTCTAGGGCAAGATTTCTCAACCTGGGGATTAAAGACATTCTGAGCTGGATAACTTTTTGCTGTGGGAGCTGTCCTGTGAGTTCTGGGATGTTGAGCAGCACCCCTGGCCTCTACCCACTAGCATCTCCTCCTGCGTTGCAACCCAAAGTGTCTCTGGATGTAGCCACTTGTCCTCTGGGGATGGGGGATTGGGGAAAAATTGCCCCAGCTGAAAATTTGTTCTCAAGTGGCACCAATAGATTGCAAGGAGAACCAAAACAACAGCTACAAAAACAGCAACAACAAATGACTCACCAAGACTTGCCCAGTGATGGAATTATGACAAACAAAAGAATAGGCTTTCATTGTGTAGTAGCTTCAGGCTATTTTTGGATCCTTCTGTGCAGATCGGACTCGAAGTCCTCCATCCATTAGTGGTATTTGGCCCAAGGCCCCAAGATGCCTTTACCTAAAGTGTGTTTAATGCCACGTTTGTTTAATATATTCCCCCAGATCTGCCCCTCTGTATGCCTGCACCAACAGCGTGTATCTACTTAGATTATACAATGTGAGAAAACAGAATCCTCATTATTTCAATAGCCTTCAGGGTAACAACTCACAAACGAACCTAAACTAATTTTACTGATAATAGTGAGATTTGCTACCAGAATATGTAGTAAATATTAGGAAACAACCTATTTTACAGTAATAATTCCAAATGAAGTTAAAGAAACTTAATCATCATGACTGTTTACCACCAGGATCAGGTAGTGTAGCATGTTAGGTGGTGCAGCAAGGTGAAGATGACAAGCCAAATATCTCTAACATGTTCCCCACTTACTCATCTCTAAAATATGGGGCACCACACAGGTTGCACACGGATGTGCCACCCACACCTCTGGCCCAGAAAACACTCACTGCCCAGCTGCTGGAGGCCATCAACACGTAACTTCCAGCCAAGATCCCCTCAGGCAGCCTCACCCATGCATGGGTCCCTCTCAGTGCTGCCATGCCCAATGGTCAAGTGCAGAGGCGCACTTACAACACCTGTGATGGCCTCATATGCTTCAGAGCCCCCATGGGCTGAGCCAAGGCTTCTTCAGGGCTGGACACCCGCTCAACTATGCCATCTGGCCAATCCTGCTCCCTCTCTGCCCTGTCACAGAGGTTGACACCTAATTTGCACCCTGCTTGCCAAAATCAATCTTAACATTCCCTTCCAGAGAAACTGACTTGTGACGAGGGGAAAGCAGTGATGAGAGGGATTTGGGAGCTAGACTGCTCCGCAGTTGGCAGTAACAAGGACCCCTCCACGGGCTAGGTGGAACACCCATAGTGTCTGAAATAGCTGATGGTCCAGGTGTGCAAACTGTCACAGGTGAGAGGGTAGTAATTGCTAGTCACCATCGAAACCAGCAGAGGAGCTTCCGGGTAGAAAGAAAGCAGAGAAAGCTGAAACCCCTATCCAGACCCAGGATTTTGATAAAAGATATTTTCACATATTGAAGTATGGGGAAGTCGTCTGGCTTATACATGAGTTAACTTGAATGTTACGTGTACTAGAACAGCCTGCGTGTGGCCTATCAAACATACATTGTGCTTCTGCTTTAATTATTAAAGAAAAGAGTGCATTGACTAGAAGTAAAGAATGTCCACGTTAAAAATAAAGATGAAATGCCTCCCTTCCTGGGACGCCAATGCTGAAGCTCCTTCAATAATAAGCCTCACTTCCCAGGTGCCAAGGTCATGCTGTCTTGCTGTGTATGGGCTGATCTCTTTTTTGTTTGTTTTGTTTTTGTTTTTGTTATTTTCCCTGAAACCTTAAAGGAATGTATCCCTGACGTGTTTAATGTTCTTTGTTCTGACAATATATAAAACTGTACTGAAAACCATGCTTCCCTGGGACAGTTCCTCAGAGCTATCTGAGGGGTTGTTTTCCAGGCTATAGTCCACAGTTTGGCTCAAATAAGATGCTTTTCTATTCCTATTATAGATTGTTTATTGATTACTTTCATCAACAATTTATGAGTTAAAGCAGCCAGGCTCCAAGTCCCAGACGAGGTTAGTCAGCCACCCACCAGATGTCTGCTAGCCCGTGGGAGGTTAGGGCCGCGATAGGGACCCTAACTTGGTAGTGGAATTCAGGAGGATGCCCCTGAGCGTTGAAGCCCACACTCTTCTGACCCCTGTGAGCCTGCAGAAATGGCCAACCGTCCCTCTGGAGACTAGGTGCCGCCCTTCCATTCTGTTCTTGCAACGAGAATGAGTGCTTCGTCTCTTCTTCCTGCTCAACTTCCACCCTTTCAGCTAGCAGCCCTGGGGAGAAACTGGTAACACCCAACAGCCCTCCAAATTGCCGCAGTGCTCACATGAATAGTTGGAGGAAGTAGCTGAAGGAGCAGAAGGAGTGAGATTTCCCTAGAGCCGGAAAAGTGCGGCCAGATGCGTCACTTGCGGGTAACGACCCCAGCTGCCACCGTCCCTTTGGCCTTCCAGGCGTAGGGGGTCTGCCGGATCCTTGCTAAGTCTATTTTTCCCCATTCTCGGCCCTTCCCTATCATCACCCCTTCACCTTGAATCATGTTCAAGAAATTTGATTTAAAAGAAAATGTGTTTAGCTACATCCAGTGGAAACCCTGCTATTAAGGGTACTAAGAACAAGTAGAACCTTTCCCAGGCATTGTACCATGGCTTCATCCAGTCGTGCCTAAGATGGAACCAGTTAAAAGAGTGGGATGCCATGGACAGATGGAAATCTTTACAATGACTGGAGAGTTACTCTATTTAGAAAAAGATAAGGGTCGTTTGATCCAATCCCAAGGTTATTCCACACAAAAAGAGATTAAAAAGACCCTTTTTCCACACCAGCAGGTGGGTAAAGGAGCCATCAAATTTGTACTCAGAGGAGTTGATATCACGTGTGTAGGTTTAACTTCTCCAGGAGCTAAGGTTTGCTCCGCTGCAGCAGATAGGATTGTTGCAATTGATGCAGAAGGAAAACAGCTTGCTCTGGGTGCTGCAGTCCTGAAGATGTCTGCAGATGATGCTGAGAAGGTCAACACAGCAACTGGCATTGAAACATGTATTATTTAAAAGATGGGCTGTGGCACGTAAAAGCATGTAAATAAGACTCAGAAGGAATGCACTTGGGCTCCACATGGATGCGGTTCAATATCTGTGTTTGTGTGTGTTTGTGACAGGATGACGACAACACCCCTGTGATTATGCTGAATAAATTCAACACATGCAGAAAAGAGAACCCAACAAACAAACAGTTGTTACCGCCTTTCTTGGGAACAGTGCAGACGAGCTTTCTCTATGTCCTCTCCTGGCCATCAGGCTATAAATCTCCCGAAAGAGCTTCATGACCCAGGCAGTGTGCTGGTGGGGCTGCGAGAAGACAAATGGGACTGAGTTCTCAGTGTGTCAGCTGAGGTGCCCTCATGTGAGCATCTGCGCTGAACTGGCTGGGGGGCTTCTCTTCCCGCATCCCTCCTGAGTTAGAACCCTTCTCAGCCCTTCATGGTGGAGAAGGGAGACGAGGAGACACCTCAACTCCCATACACGGACAGGCAGCTCCCGGCTCCTGTGGACTTCCAAAGCCTCATGCTATGAACTGACTTGTAATAACTTTGTTTTTGTCATTAATGTGCTAGATATTTTTAGTAGGATTAATCTGAAAACCGGTTATTACCACCGATGTCAGTAATGGAATTAGCTGCGCTAGAGACAGCGTACAGTTTAACCTAAAGTTTACAACGAAGTTTTCGCCTCAAAGTTTTAAGGAACTCAAGACGAGACTAGAATAAGACAAGACACCACAGAAACTGCTTGGTGAATGGGCTTTATATTCACTTTAAAGAAAATTATCTCTGAAAACTTAGAAACGTTTAATTATGCATATTGTTATTAGCATGTTGGTGAGAGATCGAAATGAAATATGAACCTGGATATGCTTATAGCAGTATTATGTGGTTCTGTGGAAGCTTTCTGCAGTGTTCTCAAATAGCAGCGGAAAACCCCAAAACAGGAAATGGTGACACCTCCAAGTCATGCTTTTACCTGACAAAAGCAAGCTTCGAGGCAACACAGAGTATTTAAGACAAGTAAAAATGAAACTATACTATCTTTGAGTAAATAAAAATATATTTGAAAATGTTTTTTTTTTAAGTTGGAAGAATATATACAAATGAACCATGGATACCTTGATACGGGTGAACGAGAAATTGTACTTTTACTCTGAATTAGCCAGTTTTGTGTGTGTGTGTACTTGGAACTCAGGATGAACTTGAACAAGAGTGTACACTGTTTGTATTTAAAAACACGTGCACACACGCACAACTTTACATGTGATTACATAGAAATGTCTTGTCATATAGCCTAGAGTCAAGTCAAATAGTAAGTTACGTGGAAGAGAATGGATCTTTATTTAAGGATTAAAGACAGAACACCCTCGAAGCACAAGTAATGAAACCCTCGCTGCACAGTAGTCACTAGAACATTCCTTGAGCACTCGCTGGGTTTAAGCCAGCCTGGAAATCAGTTATTTGTCTAAAACAAGTGAGAATTTATGCCAGGTTCCTAGAAAACACAAGTTTTAATTAACTTGGCTGCCAGTATCTCTCCATGGAAGAAAATGTACAGTTTATTCTGAAAACCCGTTTGAGCCTCTTCTATCATGGATTGGCCAATTAAAAACAAAACTCCCAGATCAATATTTAAAAATACCACTTTTGGGCTTCCCTGGTGGCGCAGTGGTTGAGTATCTGCCTGCCAATGCAGGGGACACGGGTTTGAGCCCTGGTCTGGGAAGATCCCACATGCCACGGAGCAACTGGGCCCGTGAGCCGCAATTACTGAGCCTGCGCGTCTGGAGCTTGTGCTCCGCAACAAGAGAGGCCGCGACAGTGAGAGGCCCGCGCACCGCGATGAAGAGTGGCCCCCGCTTGCCGCAACTGGAGAAAGCCCTCGCACAGAAACGAAGACCCAACACAGCCATAAATAAATAAAGTAATTAATTAATTAAAAAAATAAATAAATAAAAATACCACTTTTGAGTACCTGAAATCTTCCTCCTTTTTAGAGCTTTTTCTTTTTCTGTCATCTGTTCAACACAGTGTAAACTAAATACAGTCGAGTCTGCAGCAAGAGCCGCTACTCAGGGGGCTCTGGGCTTCGGTCATCACTAGAGTTGAAATGGCAAACAGCATATTTGATGCAGAACCCTAAAGGCATTTTGCTACTGGATAATCTGGATCTACAGAAAGCACATGACAGCCTGATACTGTTTCCTACATCTGTCACCATTTAAAATAATTTTCTAATGTTTTATTTTCTGTAACCTGAGATTGGGAATGTTGGGGAGAGAGTATAAATATAACTATTTACATAACTCATTATTAATAGAGTATAATTAGAAAGTATAATTAGACGTGAGTCTAATTCACCTTCATATCCTAGTTCCTGTTGCTCTCAGTAGACAAGCCTCAGGTAACATTACCGGCTCATTTCTACAGACTGGACAGTAGGTGGCACCTTCAGCCAGTTTAAAAAACAGTTCACTGGTTTGGTTTCTTGTTGTTGTTTTTAACTAGTTTAGCACACTTGGCCAGGAACCTAAACTGTTTGGTGCATAAATGCATTAAATCCTGGCCACTGTCACGGGGGAGTAATTTTAGAAGAGCACAAAGCCATTTAAATAGATCTGTATGAAGTATTTACAAATAACGGCAGAAAGAGACTTCGCCTCTCTGTAGATCGAGATTATCCAATAATGAAATGCTTTTAGGGTTTTGTGTTATACTTTTTGCCACTTTAATTTCTGATAATGACAAAAGTCTGCCTGTGACCAGCCCTAAACTAGTTTGTCCTTTGACCCTGGCCAGACACAGAGACTTTATATAGTTAGGTTTTCTTGTCTGGGAGAAAAAAAAACTTGACCTAGCTGCTCACAAGTGGAAAACAAAGTATTAGACCTTAAAATGTTCCAATACAGTGCATGTCAAACACTCTTGATTCTAGAGTCTTCATAGAATGTTTTTAAACCTGTTCAGCCACCAATCGCTCTTGATCCTGAAAGCTTACTTTACTACGTACTGTTCACAATGGAAATGTGTTGCAATCACTGCAGCTATGTTCTGCTCCAATGCACAAGGATCTCTACAGACTAGGAACAGTGAAAAAATATTCTGAAGGGGTAAATCCAGGGCATTTAATTTTAATTGAACAAAAACCTGTGCACAAACACATTTTATACATGACTTCAAGGTGGCCACAGGCTCCCTGGGTTACCTAAGCCTCTCAGATTAAGAGCTCCTGACCTGGGAGTGAAAGAAAACAAAGGCACCCTACCACCCTCCCCATTCAGACCTCTGGTCCCACTTCAGCCACACCCGTGGGAAGGCAGGTGGACGCTCAGCACACGTGCTGTCCCAGCTGCACGGCAGTCAGACGTGTTATACGAAGCAGATCCGCCGCACTGCACCTCTGCTTCCTACATCCTGCTGGCCCAGAAGGAGATTTAGAAAAAGCACAGAGGAGAACATCAACGCAGCAGAGCAGGCTCGAAGCACAAGGGAGTGGAGAAACAGGTAGCACAAATCAGCACAGGGAATGACTGACTTCTGAGGGTTTTGTTGATAACAGATGTGGGTGAAGCCATCCTGCTCCCTGCTGATGGCATCTCTGTATCTGCAGGCACTTTCTCTTTGCCTCGCAATGAAATGCAACTGCTTGTCAGAAGGCCGATCTCTTCTGTCATCCATAGATCGTCTTCTCCCGGTTGTCACCCCTGTAACCCAGGACAGTATGCTGATTGTTTCATTGGTTGTTAACACTTCTCTAAACGGAGATCTAACTGCCAAGAGTTCATAATCCCAGTGGTCTGTGAGGTCCCTACACAAATTCACTCCCCAGAGTCATCTCTGAAGTAGGTAAAAATGCCACAAACTCAGGATTGAAGATACTACTGTGGGAACATGAAATAAATTTAGAACCTTAGAAAGTCTAATTGTAAAGGCATTTGTTTTCCTTTAAAGTTGGATAAGAAAATGACCCTCTTGATTATCTTGTCTAAAGAATAAAGATGGACAGGTACTTACTGAAGAAAAGCTACAAAATTTGAGACTGAAGAATGGAATTAAAAGAGAATGGTCTCATGCAGAATAACTACTCTGGGTTTGACAAGTTGAGAGGAAAAAGAAATTGATTCAAGAAAATATCTTATTATTAGAGCTGAGACCATATGCCATTTAGTCAAATTTCTTTTTCTGAAGGCCAGATCGCCTTGCACAGACTTGTACAGACACAAGGCTGCAACTATCTTCTCTGCTGATCTACAGAGGGGTCCACAGCCACCACTCCAGACCACCGCATTGTGCAGCATTCGAGATGCTCAGGACTCTGTCCTATGTATCCCTGGGGAGTGTCTCCCAAAGGGTCCATCCACTGGGTCTAGTTCTACATGTTTTTAAACACCCTTTAAACCTCTGAAGAGAGCTCTCCTCTCTCCCACATGAAATATCCCCTCCCGTGTCACATCTCCTCACTGTCAACATGGCTGCTGGTTTTACAATCAGGCTTAAGATATGGTCTCCTGACTAATATTTCTTATTATAATAAAGTCAACGGTTTTATACAATATCTTACTGGCATTATTAATATGACAGATGCAGAGAAAGAATTCAAGTATTAAGGCAAATAATTGTCCTCCAGCCATATGAATTATCTAAGTATTGTCTCAACTGATAATGAATGTACAGAGTCTTTTCATAGGGAAAAATTGGACAAAAGGTACGAAAATTAGATCATGCTTAACTCATAAAATTAGCAGTGGTAGATGTTTTTTGAAAAGAAGAACACAAAGGATTATGAATCAGAAAACTGCTTCCAAAGTGAAAGAAAATAAGCAAAAGCCACCAGAAAGTTCTCATGAGTAGACATTTTAGAGAAGCTGGATAATCTTTCTGGTAAAACAAATTTGACTTTCATTCAGTTGGTAGAAATCGTGCTATAACGTTTAATCTTTAGAGGTTTAAAGAAATTTAATGTCCACATTTCTGAGAAGTTGATAATACGTGTACAAGATTCAAGAACCTAAAAATATTAAATACTTTCTATTGTATTCTGCCCACTGCCCTTGCCTAGGACCCCCTGTCTTCAAAGTCAGCCACTGTGGTTGATTTCCCAGGTATCATTCTAGAGTGTCTTTTTATGTGTATACAAGCAAATGTGAATAGCTATTTTTCCTTCACTCCACATTTTAATACATAAATAGTTGTATAATGTTTCATTATATCTTCCTTATATTCAATTGACAATATCTAGGGAAAAAAATTTCTATCAGGACGTTGTTTCCTACAAAGCGGTCCACTGAGTGGATGATGTAGTATAATGCATGTTGCCAGTACACATTGGGATAAACACTAATATTCAACCATCTTTTGACATTACAAACAATGCTGCAATGCATAACTTTGGCCTATGTTATTCTACTGCTAAAATATGTATAGGAGAGTTTCTAAAGGATTTGTAGCCTGAAGTATTTGTAACTGAAATAGCATTTGATAAGATGTTACCAGTAAGATAGCAGGTACTGAGTTTTTCTGAGGAACCTAGAAATGGTCATTTCTCTTTATTTTATTATAAATTCAACTTCTCCTCTATCAGATTTCTCCTCGATCTGTGTTTAAAAACATTTTCCAACCTCTTGTACCCTTGTGACTTCTCTATAATCTGTTCCTCTTCTTAGCAGTGTCATTCATTCTCATGCCCACGACAGCCTGACATGGTCTCTAACTGCTGTCTCCACATCTCTCTTTGTCCATCATTGATCAACCCACTCCACTGGAGATAGAGTCAACACGGCCAGACATCTTGTTGAGTATAAAAAAATGGATCATGGATGATTGTGACTTACTGAGCCTGGATGAGAGGAGACATCCAGAGGGGAGTTTAAATTAGCTGGGGAAGGAGAAGACGATTTAGGTTTCATCCATGGTCATCATTCAGGGGAAGATGTTACTGAGTCTTTACATAGGAGCCGGAGAAGACAGAGTTGGAGGCAAGTCCTTGCAATGGCCTAGAAATTACAGTTGGACTGAGAGGCAGGGACTTCAACGGGAAGAACAACGGAGAGAACACAGTGAGTTGGGAGGTCCAGGGGGCGATAATATGTGGGGCTGGGCATCCAAAAGGAGGGAACTACCCAGAGAGAAAACTCCACAACTGCCTGATGATCCCTCTGAGTCTCTGTCTAGTACCAATCTGAGCACACACAGGTGAAATTTCACAAGTCGGTGTAGGAACAATTTCTGTGGAAAGAACAATTACTGGAGAACTGTACATTGAATAATTTCCAAAGTTCATGTATGGCTGAGAATCCTCACCAGCTTGAGTGAAGAAACCTACTTGAATACATGGAGCATTCAATTAAGACACCAGAAATTGGGCATATTAGAAGTGGAACTAATCACAAGCCCTAGAATAAAGGATACTCTAGGACTGTATTAAAGGATACTCTAGAACTGTACTAACAAACTTTAAAAAGAAGACTTGAAAGGGTCTAAGTGATATGCAAGTAATCGTTTCCTACCAGAAAAAAAATTTAAAAATTAACACTTTAAAAAACATAGAAAAAAACCCCAGTTCTATAACCCAGGAAACTCCAAGGGATTTAGGGGCCTTGTGTGAGACCCCAGGTCATATAGATATATATATGTATATATACATTAGAATATTCAAGAAATTGACTACTTTCTGGAAAAATATGAATTCTCAAGACCAATATTGAAAACAACTAAAACAAAAGAAAAATAAGCAAGGAAGGATATAAAATAAAAATTTTCAACAATTACTTCTGAAAATCACGTATGGGCTATGCAAGGAAAAAAAAAAAGATGACTACAAAAGTAACAAATAGTTTCAGAGAATCAAGAATAGAAGAATAGAGGAGATCTGTATTTTGTGAAAATAATTTAACCCTGATATCAGACATAAATGATACGAAACAAAACCACACACCACTTGAACCTGTTGGTGGGAATATACATTGGTACAGCTACTATGGAGAACAATATGGCCGTTCCTTAAAAATCTAAAAATAGAACTACCATATGACCCAGCAATCCCACTACTGGGCATATATCCTGAGAAAACCATAAGTCAAAAAGACACATGCACTCCACTGTTCATCACAGCACTATTTACAATAGCCAGGGCATGGAAGCAACCTAAGTCTCCATCAACAGATGAATGGATAAAGAAGATGTAGTACATATATAAATGGAATATTGCTCAACCAGTGAAAGAAATGAAATTGGGTCATTTGTAGAGACGTGGATGTACCTAGAGACTGACATACAGAGTGAAGTAAGTCAGAAAGAGAAAAACAAATATCGTATATTAACGCATATACGTGGAATCTAGAAAAATGGTACAGATGAACCTATTTCCAAAGCAGAAGTAGAGACACAGACATAGAGAACAGATGTATGGACACCAAGGGGGGAAAAGGGAGGTGGGATGTATTGGGAGATTGGGATTGACATATATACACTACTGTGTATAAAATAGATAACTAATGAGAACCTGCTGTATAGTACAGGGAAGTCTACTCAATGTTCTGTGGAGACCTAAATGGAAAGGAAATCCAAAAAAGAGGGGATATATGCATACATATAGCTGATTCACTTCGCGGTACAGCAGAAACTAACACAACATTGTAAAGCAACTATACCCCAATTTTAAAAATCGTATTTTATTAAAATACTAATTAATAATATGTGAATTGTTGAATGCTAAAGGACATTTTCAGAGATTATGAGATTTCTCAATAGTTAATGAAAACGCACTGAAAATCCTTAAAAATATAACAGTTCAAAGGACAAGAATCATAAAAAAATACACAAAGCAACTGACTTTCTACATTTAAGATATAGAAAGCATATGTATAAATCTCACCCATAAAAAAGCAACTAAAATTTAAAATAAACATATTTTAAAGGAATAGAGAGAATGAATAAGTAGAAAAAATCAAATTTACAAAATACCATTTAAAAAGACCAAAAAAAAAAAAAAAAAGAGAGAGAGAGAAAATGCCATGATTCTGTAGAACAACAAATATTATAGAGGTATCTACCTTTCTCGATTTTAATTCTCATAAACTTCCAATCAAAATTCTAGTGTGTTGTTAAGAAAGTGATTAAGATTTAGCTGAAAGTCAAGCTAGAATTTTTTTTGAAAAGAATGAGTGAAACGTGCCTTACTAATTATATATATAAAGCTAAATTAAGAGTGTGGTTCTAATACAGAAAAAGATAAACTAGTGTCGACTTAAAAAAAATGCACGATGTGAGAGCTGCAAGTTAAGTTTTATTTGGGGCAAAATGAGGACTATAGCCCAGGAGACAGCATTTCAGAGAGCTCTGAGAAACTCCTCCAAAGAGGCAGGGGGAAGGTCCGTATATATGTGACTTTGGTGAAAGGGGAGTACATGCAATCGAGCACATATATTTTTTGCAGAATGTTTCTGTTAGTCTCGTGAAGGTTACTGCTAGTCTCCAGGAGCAGACCTCACCATGAAAGATCTTAATGTTTTTCTAGATATGAGGGGATACAAGAATTGGGATCATAAATTCTTCTCCTGAAAGTATCTAACTCTCTGAAGAGCTTTCCTGCCAGTTCCCCCAGAGCACAGAGTGCCTCATTTCTGCTCTCCACCCTGCACTCCTTTCAGGGGGTGTTGAAGGTCAGTGGCTGAAGCAGCTGCACTAGCACATGATTTAATCCTTGTCGAGGTAGATGACAAGTGCCAATTTGTAGCTGAGACTAGCATTACCCTAAATGTAGATTCTAGGATGAGAGCCTATGTGATAAAGTTATTACAATCAATAAAAGCATTATGGACCATACAATAAGTGGTGATGAAAAACTGGGTAGTTAGTTTTCTTTAAAAAGTATTTACATCTTCACTCAAAACCATACATAAAAATAAATTTGATATAAATTTAAACAGGGTTTCATTTAAATAAATATATATATATATATATGAGATTTCTAGATGGGAAAATCTCATACAATAAAAGGATAGAAGAAAAATTGCATAAAAATGGGAAACTTCAAGAGGTTAATATTTATATAAGTTAATATTTTTAACATTAAAACATTAACACAAATTGATTTAAACGCAAAGAATGAAACAGATCTGAAACACACACACGAATGATGTGCACAGAAAATTCCTTTGATTAAATAAAAATACAAACATAAAACATTGATCTCACAAGTGAAAAATAATACAATCCTTTCTACCTTTAGGAAAACTCTCAAAACATGGCACAGTTAAATCAAAAGTGGTGAACAGCCACATACATGAATTGGTACATTTCTAGAAAGAAGTTTTTAAAGATGTGTTAATAAACCTGTTGTAATTCCATCTTTAGAATTCTACTACTAACAGGAGGGAAAATGATATGGGGACGTGTTTTTACATAGAAAAGCTATTCAAATACTTTACTTTTAAAATGGAAAAATTGTGAAGAGCCCTAAATGTACAATCTAAATAGCAAGGAAATGGTTAAACTATATTGCACATGTTCCTGACATAATATTATTCAGGCTTTATCATAATGTCTATGAAGATATTTAAATACAGGTCAATAAATGCATCATAGCAGCTACTATTTACATTACGTGTTACATACGTTGAAGCCTTAACTTTGGGAATCTAATTTAAATCCTTAGAGCAGACCTGGAAGGTGGGTTGTGTCATCTGCAAATCAGATGCCCAATCTTGCATTCTTTCAATACATTGTTCCCAAAATTATATATTACATTACATTATATATACATGGAGAGAGAGAGAAATCAACAGTATTTACATGTGAGTTTATTAGGAGTGTAAATATATAAAAATGTTACTTGCTATTTCTTTGCGACAGAGATGTGCATGATTCTTATTTTCTTGGTACTTTATAAATTTTGACAACACATTACTCACATAATCAGGGTAAAAACCCACTTAAAAACGATGAAGCATCCAAAATATAGATGAAAATTTCTGGGATATTATTTTTAATTAGGTAAAGATTTATTGATATTTCTTGGAGTGCATTTATTTTAGAGTTGTTTAATCAAAGTAAGTTGAAGATGTTGTTAAGACAGTGTGGGGCTCCAGAACAAGAAATGTTCAAACACTGGCTTTAACCATCTCAGATAGTCAGGGTCATTACTTTTTAAAATCTAAAGTTAGAGAGCAGGGACTATAGTGCCTATGGAACTACTAACCCTCCTTTATGGACTTTCGTATTTCAAAATGTTGTTCTCCACACCTATTGGAGCTCATACTACATTAGCATTATATTATAACATTTAACCATACAAAAGCCTACAGTTTTTTTGATTGCATAATCTGAGAACTGAATTCATTAAGAAAAAATGACTCAGTGGAACATGGAAGCCAAGGTAGGCTTTACACCTTAGTACTCCTTTTTTCCATAATGTGTTATATTAATTATTTACAAATAATTGTTAAAACCCCTTTGCTTCGATTCCTCCAACTGCAGTTCGTGATCTTTAGGGATCTCCAGATTTAAGGCCATATATGCTCTTTCATAGCCATGTTGGAGAACGATATTAATACATTGTCAGCATTGCAATAAGGTGTTGCTCTAACGTGCCTGACATACAGGGAACAATTTGAACATATTCTGAATCTCACTTGTGTTCACATATAATTTTGTCCAGAGAAACAGTTGGTGAATGAATGCACAGCTGCACCCAGAGGAACCTAGCCAGGTGGAAAAACACAAAACACACACTTGCACACACCTCAAACAGCTACCCCACTCACATCAGACGTTACAGCTTTTTATGGGATTTCAAATCATCCTTATCTCACTGCTTCCCAATCACCCACAAGCTGCAACCCTTCTGCCACTCAGATTAACCAGCAAACTGCAGGCCCTTTTCAAGATAAAGTGCCATATTTGTTGTGGGTAAATATTTAACCATTTAGCACATATAATTACACTACCATTTTTAATAGGGTTTGTCTTAGTTTGGGCTGCTGTAACAAATATACCATAGACTGGGTGGTTTTGACAAGCAACATTTATTTCTCACAGTTCTGGAGGCTGGGGAATCCAAGATCAAGGTGGCAGCACTTGTCTGGTGAGAGCTGTTTCCTGGAGAGGTATTCTCTGGGTGAAGAGCAGAGAAAGCAAGCTCTCGGCTGTCGTTTTATATGGGCACTAATCCAATTGATGAGAGCTCCACCTTCCTGACTTAATTACTTCCTGAAGTAACAGCACATAACTTCCAAATAACATCACATTGGGAATTGGTCTTCAAAATATTAATTTATAGGGGACAGAAACATTCAGTCCCTAGCAGGGTCTTATTTTTTAATGTACCAATGACAGTTTTTGAATATTGGGCCCTAAACCCATTTCCCCACAAGCCCTGTGGTTTTGGGGTTTTTGTTTTTGCTTTTCATTTTAAAATAGATTTTTTTTCAGCTTTATTGTGGTATGATCATGAGACCTTCATACTGTTTTCCATAGTGGCTGCACCGATTTACATTCCCACCTACAACTGCACAAGGACTTCCTTTTCTCCACATCTTAGCTAACACTCATTCTTTTGTGCTTTTGTGGGCAGCCAGCCTAATGGGTGTGAGGTGATATCTCACTGTGCCTTTGATTTTTATTTCCCTGATGATTACTGATGTTGAACATCTTTTCATGTATTGTTGCCCATTTGCATGTCTTCTTTGGAAAAATATCTATCCAGTTCTTCTGCTCATTTTTTAACTAAATTGTTTTTCTTTTTGTTATTATTGTTTTGCTATTGACTTGTGTAGGTTTTTATACAATTGGCATATTAACCCCTTATTAGATATTTGCAAATACTTTCTCCCATTACATAGTGTGCCTTTTCACTTTGTTGATGGTTTCCCTTGCAGTGTAGAAACCTTTTAATTTTATGTACTCCCACTAGTTTCTTTTAGCTTTTGCTGTCTTTGTTTCTGGTGTCAAATCCAAAAAAAAAAAAAAAAAAAAACTTTGCCAAGACCGGTGTGAAGAAGTCAGTCCCCTACACTTTCTTGTAGGAGTTTTATGGTTCCAGATCTTAAGTTTTTCTTCAATCCACTTTCAGTTGATTTTTATGAGTGGTATAAAGTACAGATCCAGTTTTACACATTTGCATGTGGCTGCCAGCTTTTCAAACACAATTTATTGAAGAGACTATCCTTTCTCTATTGAGTATTCTTGGCCCTGTTGTCAGACATTAGTTGACTGAACATGCAGGGTTTTATTTTAGAGCTCTCCATTCTGTTCCATTGGTCTGTGTGTCTATGTTGATGTAAGTATTATACTGTTTTGATGACTATAGCTTTGCATTGTAATTTGAAAGCTAGAAGTGTGATCCCTTCAACTTTGTTCTCCTTTCTCAGGATTGCTTTAGCTATTAAGAGTCCTCTGTGGTTCCACACAAATCTTAAGATTTTTTTTCTATTTTTGTGAATAATGTCATTGGAAATTTGATACATTACATTAATTATTTTAATTACATTAAATCTGTATGTAGATTGCCTTGGGGAGAATAGAAATGTTGTCAACATTAATTCTTCCAATCTATGAACGTGGAATATCTTTCCATTTATTTTGTAAACACTTGTACCTAAATCTTTGTCAACATCTCCGATTATTTTATTTATATGCATTCCCAGAAGTAGAATTACTAGTTCAAACACCATAAATATTTTACAATTTTTAATGCATATTACCAAATGATGCTCCAGAAATAAATTGTACCATCTACATTTTTTCCAATCCAGCATCTAAGAGTGCTGGTCTCACTGGATCCTCACCACCTTTACCTTTGCAGTTTTTACTGATACCTTGCTAGTTAGATATACAAAAATAAATAAATAAATAAATAAAGTTACTTTCACATCTGGATGAAGTGCTTATGGAGATTCTGACTAATGGGAAATTCTAAGGAGGATAATTTTAAGTGTTTAGATATGATTTTACTTAATTGTAGCTGTTTCTTCCCTACAAAATTATTTTCGGGGTTGAATACAGGAGTGTGCCTGTGTTTATTTTCCTCCTGGGGTTTGAATCCTCTGCCTGTCACCCTGTTGCTCCCACTTTGTACTTTACTATTGTTCTCCCACTACCCTGCCCTGTCGCCTCCCCTAGCCAGAGACACTGTTAGTAATGGAGTTCCACCAGCAATTTGCCAGCGAGTCTAATGAAAAGCACCCACAGGCTGATGATTTTCATCTGGGTCCTGAAATATGAATTAATGTGACTTGTCTGGAAAAACTCTCATAAAACATGAATTCTGTTAGGGAGTGGGTGGGTGATGGGTAAAAACTGTGTGTGGAGGGCAGAGACATCCACTTGGCTCCCAACAGCCTGGCCCACTTCTCTCCTAGAGCAACTGAACACTCGATATTTATCTGAAGGCAAGGCTGCCTGAGACTACAGAAGTTCCCGGCCTCCTGTGCAGCTGGGGTCTTTGTGAGACTAAGCTCTCCCTCCAAGATGTAAGGAAAGAAATTTGTGCAACTTGCAGTATATTTCCTACATGGGATAGGCAGGCCTTGCTTTCTCCTTCTCCCTCTGTCTTACTTCACGAATGTAAACACTGAAACTGTAGCTCCATCCTACCCCCCGTCCTCCCCGGAGGAGGCTAACTCCCCTAGGATGACGGAGCATCAGGGATGACAAAGAAGCTTCCTGAAGTAGCCTTGAGAGAGCAGCCCCGGACTGCCTGCATCCAGATCAGAATGTGAGAGAGATGTAAACTTCTGTTTGGCATAATTACGTGGAGTGGGGGGAGGCGGTGTGTTGCAGTGACTGAACTTTAACCAACAAAGGAATCCTGGAAGGGGCGCCTCTCTGCACTTCCCATGGGTCAGGCTGCTCCAAGGACCACAGCTGTCTGATACTTTCAGCTCTCCCTTTCATGGGTGGTGGGGGGACAGTCAAACTCAGCAATAATCCAATATCCTCTCCAGGCGCTTCTCCGGAAATCTACTGCGTGAAGATGGATGCTCCCAACACAAGGAATCTGGAGCTAATATTTTCCAGGGATACGGTCTTGTTCTTTCCCCCAGAGCGTGCACCCTGGTGCTCTCCTAAACACATAGCTTGTTTTGAAACGTGCTGTGCTGTTTCCCTGCTGATACGTGCAGATTCTAAATAAATAACTCAGGGCACAGACCATCTTAGGTCTATTGTAACTTGAATGTTGCTGGAAAGATGAGTTTAGAACGAAGTCCTGTGCTAAACCAATACATTTAAGAGCTTAAGTTGGAAAACCAAAAAATTCCAATTGTGTCATCCACCCACAAAGCGGGACTCAACTCAAGCCTTGGCCTGAGCTCCCTATTCAAGTGCAGGTGTATGGGACTTCCCAGGTGTCTGGTCTTGTTCATGTACCTTCTCATATACTCTCCAGCCTTATGGACCCCACAATTTTATGTTGAAAAGACAGCCTAATATATAATAAAATATGAAAGTGATTGAGAACATTGTAAAATGTTTCATAGTTCATTTGTTCTTTATTTGTTCATGTTTAATTATCTACAGAGTGACTTTTCTTTCGGGACTGGTTTAAAATACAGTTTATTCATAGGGAATTTGAGGTAAAGTAAGGCTAACGGATCACAAGACGACTGTCGCTGAAAATATTGTTGGTTACTTGCAGCTCCCAAGAGGAGGGGACAGGCCGCACTTTGGTCAGCAGGCAGAGGGAGGGAGGGGAATTCGGGACAACTGTTTTTTCTGTGATTCCCCAGGAAGGAACGGTGAGGAGGTGAGAAGATTCAGGACTGACTAGCCTGTAGGATGTCAGGGGCTGTCCCTGGTGTCTTGGTGATGAGGGAAGGGAGACAGTGGCCCTGAACGTGAGAGCCACAGAGGAGGTGGATGGTGAGGGCTCTGGATGGCTTGGTTTGTATTTGAAAAGCAGGCCTGGGAGCAGGTCTGAATCCATGGAGGCGGGAGAGGAGGGACCCAGAGGACGAGGCAAGGGGACCCGGGTCTGGCACTGGGTTGTCTAGGACAAGGCGTGCCAGGCATGTGCACGTGAGGAGATGTTAAAGCGTCAGGTTTACAGAACCTAGAAACTTGGTCCACACTAGGGCGCAGCTTAAACGTCACCTCCTCAGAGACACGTCCCCTGCCTGTGCATCTGCCGTGACAGCCACCCCCGCCCACGTGTCCCAGCCATCACCCACCTCATTCCCGCGCAGCACCCAGGGCAGGCCCTGTCAGCACCCACTGTGGCTGCCCCACCCGGAGGAACTGTCCTCACGGGGTCCCAGGCCTGCGAGCTCCTCTGCCACAGCTGTCCCCTCTCTCTGCCACCCCAGCCCCTCCCCCGCCCCGCCCTCCTGCTTCCCCTGAGGTCTGCCCTTCCCTGCACAGCGCCAACTCTTCTACACGCTGTTCTGCTTACCGTCTGTCCCCCCTCCGCAGCGTCAGCTCCATGGGAGCAGCACGGTTGTTTCTTTCAAAATTGTTCTTGTTTTTGTATGTTTTATTCTCTGCGCTGCCTACAGCCCAGGCAAGTGTGGAGCCCGAGTTAGAGATTCCATAAACACTGAATGAGCAGCTCCTATCAGAGCCCGGAACGCATCTCTTTGTGAGTTCCTTGTTGGGTGAGTCTCTTTCTCCTCGGGACTGGGAATCCCTTCCCCCAGCACAGGCCTGGCACACAGCAGTTGCTGGATCAGCATTTTGAGGAATGAATATGCCACTCACTGTGCTTAACACAAGGACCCAACAATGATGAACCTTGGTGCTACCCTCAGGGGACAGTTAAAATCAAGACAACAGCCCCAAAGGAGTGGCTTAGTAAGAACAATGTCATCAAACTGCGACTTAAATGCAGTTTTGGCTCCTCCAGAAACGGAATCTTAATCCAGTGGATCAGGAATCCTCTGATCAGAACTAGCTAAGTCATCTGCCTGGGAGACCCCTGCCATCCCCTAATGCAAAGAAACCTTGCAAAAACCCACAGGATTCTTTGCCCAGTACAACTTCCTTGTTTCAGCTCCCTTCTCCCTATAAGCATCTTTCATTTTGTGCAACTTCTCAGAGCTCTTTCTATCTCCTAAATTGGATGCTGCCTGACTCATAAATCTTCAAATAAAGCCAGTGATTTTAAATTTTTACTCAGTCGAATTTTATTTTCCTTTTTCTTTTTTTAATGGAGCTTATAGTTTATTTTAAGGTTATATTTTGCTTTAAGAGATTGTCCTAAAATCAGTCGGGTTTATTACTGCTATGTAAGAAACTATGACCAAACGTTGTGGTTTGAAATATAATTTACTATTATCTCTGCTAGTTCTGTGGGCTGTCTGTGCTTAATTGCGTGCTTCTTGCTTAGAGCTCCTCGTGCTGCTGCAGTTGGAGGGCAGCTGGGGCGGCGTCACCGAGAGGCTCCAGCAGGCCACTCACAGGGCTGGCTGGGGGTCACCTGTGCTGTGGGCCAGAGTGTGCACGTGACCTCCGCACGTGGCTTGGTTTCTTCGCAGCAGAGCCTGTGTTTCCGGGGACCACAGTGTATGAGAAGCAGTCTGAGTAAAGAAAGGGGCAGTGGCCAGATCTCTTATAAGGCCGGTTCAGGACTGGCTCAGAGTCACCTCTGCAATTCTCTACGGGTCAAAGCAGTCACAGGCCAGGCCAGATGTGGAGGTTGCAGAAAAAGACCACTTGTCTCCTTGGGGTAGGGTGCCTTGTTTTGTATAAGGAAGGAAGGAATTGAAGGTGGCTGCCTTTTTCAGATAAACCACCACAAAGATTCTGTGATGAATGCTACAACTGGGCAACAGATGCCAGAGTCCAATACAGTCTACCTGAGCTCTCGGATTCCAGAAGGTGAAGCACATGAAAAAAGACAATTCCAGAACCTTCCATGAAGGAGGAAATGGTGTGGGACTTGTCCTCACTATAAATACTGAGAAACTGGGCAAAACATATAAAACAACTTTTTATGGTCTTTGGACAATAGGAAGCAGAGGAGAATGGGGCTGGTAGGGACCATCCAGGGACAAGATTGCTGTTTCCTTTGTGCTGTGTTCCTAAGGGCCTTGCAAGTCTAAGCAAGATCTGAGTTTTGGCTAATAAACAAGAGGAACTCTGTGATGTTCAGAATGAGGGGACGCGTGGGTAGCGGTTAGCACAATCAGGGCTCATCTTTGCAGCGTTCATAATCTGAGACCACAGAAAGATAGGCGGCTCCCAGCAGTGTCAGAAGCTGCACAAAGGAGGAGACTCTATCCACGACAGCCCCTAACACCTAGTGGGGGCTCATTTGCTGAATGAAGATGCAGAAATTCTCTTGGAGATGCAGTATGTGAGGAATGGGTGGGGCTTGGATGGACTGAGGGTGGAGGAAAGAGTTTTTTAAGTTCTAGAGAGGGAAAGGAGGTCTTTCCGGGCTGCAAATGTTGCTACTTCCGCCCAGCCTCCATCAAGTGGAAGGTAGTCGTCAGAGGTGTCCTGAACATGGAGTTTCTTACATCAATGGGAGGAGAGATTGGGAGGATGTGAAATGCCCCTGAGACACTTGGACCTGACACCTACCCATGTGACCTCAGCTCTGGGAAGTAGCAGCATAGTGTATTTAGGGCTGTCCCCAAATCAGGACAGCAGCTGCTTTCCCTGGGTCTAATTTTGCATCTTTATAATAACAGTGAGAAATTTCCAGAAGAACAAGATACCAAGACCTTCAGGAGATTGTCCTTCTGACCCCTTCTTTCTCGATCTAGGGCAATGCTCTATGACCCCCACCTGTCCTCCCTATACACTCAGTGCTCACTCACCCAGCACATGGCACACATTCACTGAGGCCCTACTGTGTGCCTGACCTGGTCCAGACACCAGAGGACAGCAGTGGGTGAAACAGGTGGAGGGAGATCCCAATTCACATGCAGGTGACAGACTCATGGGGAAAACAGATTGAAAAATAGAGGTACACAAATTCAGGAGGTGATATGTACCATAAAGAAAAGTAAAGTAAACTTTTGAAAATTCGTGAAGAAGTTTAGGGAGCTAACATGTAGAAGACACCGTGTTCTAGGCTGAGAGAATAGCAAGTGCAAAGGCCCTGAAGTCACCGTGGGCTGCATGTTTGAGAGTCTTAGTTTTTAGCTGGAATACTTGTCTTGTGCTCAGTCTGTTTTGCTTTTATTTGGAAGCCTTGATTTCATTTTCCTAGCTCATTAGCTTCAGGTTGATCACACCAATCTGGTAAATTCAATTCCAGTGATTTATTTCAGCAAATTCTACTACAGAGATTCAAAGTGGAAACTTGTGAATTTGGGCCCAGCACTCTGTTCGCAAGTAGCAGGCAGTGGACTGAACCCCCATGATGACTGTAGTTAATAAACTTCCTCAGTGTCCTCAGGCCCCCTCTGCTCCAGTTTCTCCCCATCTCATCTTGGTCAAAGCTCTGATCCTGCCCCTCTGTCACACCTTCATTTCCTATGTGTAGCTCACCTGTCATCTCTGCCCGAAATTCCCCCAGGCTTCTTAAAATCCTAGGTCCGACACTGAGTTCATCCCTTGTCTCCTCTTGTTGAATCCCTATCAGTAAGGGAACCCCTTGATGGCCCCACCCACAAGCTCTAACACACGACCTCTGCCTCATCCTCCGTCCTTGCCTCCTACCCCATGATCCCATTGCTGCAGGACTCCCTGTCATTCTCTCCTTCCACCTTTCTATCTTGAGCTGCCCACCACCCTCTCCCGCGTCAATAGGTCCCCTTGAGATGAGCACAATTACACATGGGATCACTGAAGCCACAGAGGCAGATGTTGCTGGGAATGACAGGCAGTATCCCAGAGCAGAGGACAGATGAGGCCTCCCTGAGAAGGGAGAACACAGGGCATCGTGGTGTCAAGACACCCATAAAGGGAGTGAGGCAGGCATCACGCTGTAGCCCCTCCCCACTGATCCCCCGTTGTGCCCTGTTTCAAAGTTTGCAAACCCTCACTGGACCAGACCTCATTGTCTGTGTTAGGGGGATGGCATACATTAGTGTATCTATCCACTCATTCATTGATCCTGTACTTGGGTCCTGTTCAATGCCAGTTTTTGGCTAGATGAGAACTCATCCTTGAAGACCCTCTTCAGATGTCACCTTCTCCACGAAGCCCTTCTTGATCAACACTCCTTCTCCTGGCTGCCTCTGGCCTCATCTGGGCCTCCCCCCCAGTGGTATGATCATGCTTTGAGTAACTCTTCTGCCTGTGAGATCTGTGAAAACAATGGGCCAGAGACAGAAAGGATCTTAAAAAACTGTGATGACTAAATAACTGATTAGATAAAAGGATTAAACACAGGCCATGTGCAGAGTAAGTTCACCAAAGTTTAATTCTTTCTTCCCCCTCCTTCATTCCTTCTAGGACTAGGAGCCCAACGGTTCTTATTTCACCCTAACCTCATGTACAACTTCAATGACCTGGATGATTTTTAATCTTTTGTGTACTTTAACACTTTGAAAACATTTCATGGCTGTACTAATCAAAATTGAGAAAATTATACCTTGAGAGGCAGGCATCTTCCTGTGGTGTCTGAGTCAAAACAGGAGGATATAAGAACAAAGGATATTGAGGAGGAATTGGCTTGGGCTCCCCGGGCAGCAGCAAGTAGGGAAACAGAAGCAGAGGGACGAAGTTTCCACCCCGTCCCAACCGTGACACACCTGTCCCTCTTTGTACTGAACTAGCCTGATTGTGATTACCTGGAGGTGGACATGTCTCCTGGCAGATGGCGTGGCCTTAGGGGACAGCATTAGAGTTTGCTAGACTTCAGTTCAAAGCCCTCTGCCTGACCTAGGACAAGTCTTCGGTGCCTTGGATCCCCTGTTTGTAATCTTAAAGAATGTGATAGCGAGGCTGCGTACATGAGCGTCCAGAGGTGGTGGAGGCCGGGTGCCTGGCGTTGGTCACTGAGGGATGCTGCTGCCCTGTTAGTGCTGCCCCTGGAATCCCAGCCTGGAACACGGCTGTGTGTGTGGAGTATCCAGATGGAGCCATGAAGGCATGAGAGAGACACTGTCAGTCGGTGTCAGGGCAGCATTGAATTACAGAAGACTGGGCTTTCCTCCAGTCACTGCAGCTGCTCAGGCCCTGTTGCCACTGGCCACATACCCTGAGTGAAAACAATCTCCTGAGAAGTCAGAGTCACAGCCTGGTGGCCTGGCCCCCAGATGGCTGAGGGTATGTCAGGAGCAGTTTGCCCACAGGAGGCTGGGACCACAGGGCTCTAACATGGGCTGGCGAGTGGAGCTGGCATGGCAGGGCTGCACAGCATGGGGTATTGGGTGCCTAGTCTGGGCTGCCATCATCCAGGTCCGCATCACCATGGAGCCAACTGCCAGCTTCTGAGCTCAGAAGCTGAGCAGGGTTGAGCCTGGTTAGTACTTGGTGGTCACACCGACTGGGATACCCGGTGCTGTAGGCTTTGCCACTTGTCTCTCCTTTCATCCCTGTCTCCCTTTTGCCACTGCTGCCCCCCTCCCCTTGCACAGGTGGTCACCTCTTTGGCTACTGTGTGGTGGCACAAATTGGTGTAGTCTTGGAAAGGGTGGGTGGTGTGGAGAGTTCTGAGAAAGGGCAGCACGGCTGGGCTGGTGTCCTCTGTGCTTGCTGGCAGCTCTGGTTTGGTGGGGCAATTTGGGGCCCTGGAACTTTCTGCATAAAATTGTTATAATAGCAATTTTGGTACTCTATTTTCCATATTAAAAAATGGTAGAACGCGTGTGTGTGTGCGTGTGTGTGTGTGTGTGTGTGTGTTTTGCCGCATTGCGCAGCTTGTAGGATTTTAGTTCCCCCACCAGGGATCGAACCCGGCCCCTTGACAGAGAGAGAGTGGTGGAGTCCTAATCAGTGGACCACCAGGGAATTCCCAGTGTGTGTATCTTAAGGACTTAAAAAGGAAAGTTCTGAGGCCAAAGAGACTAATTAATCACATAATAAAACATGGATGAGCCTCAAAACCATGACACTGTATAAGAAGCCATACATAAAGGCCACAGTTGTACAAATCCATGTACTTGAAATATACAGAAAAAGCAAATCCACAGGGGTGAAAAGTACACATTTTGTTGCCTACGGCTATGGGGAAGGGGAACAGGAAGTGACTGGTTAAGGGGCACTAGGTGTCTTTGTAGGGAGATAAAATATTCTGGGTCAGATAGTGATGATGGTTGCGCAACTTTGTAAATGGACAATAAATCACTAAACTTTACAGTGTTCAAAGAGAATTTTATGATATATGATTTCTATCTCAACTTAAGAACCGGTGATCAATAAAGAAAATATTTTTGAAAAATAATTGGAAACACATATTATCCTCATTGCTTGATTTGGATCCCACTCTAAGCTCTGTACACATGAACAAAGACACCCCCCACCCCCAAAATGAGAACAAGCACTATTTACTCAGAACTTGTCTATAGAGCACAGGAGTCAGCCACCACCAGTCACATTCCGCTGACACTCAGGGCAGGCATAGAGGTGGGGACGCCTTCTGGTGGAAAACAAGGGAGGCATGTCCTGCTCACAGCTTGTGACCTGGGGAAGTTGGAGACGGGCTGGCAGGAGGATGGGCATCCCACGTGATTGCTTAGGGGAACATATTGATATTTGTACAACTTTCCCCCATTTCGTTCTAAATGGAAAGGGTGAAAAATGAGGAAGCTGTGAGTCACTGACAAAACACTGACACTTGAGGCCTACTGCTGCCAAGGTTGAGGTCTGGTTTTCCACGTTGGTTGCTGCAGTGTGTGGCGCAGGGCCTTGTGGCTGGAGAGAGAGGTTCCCCGACTTCCAGAAAGATTTAGAAAATTCTGCATTCCAAAACCCCTCTTTCATCATCTTCAATCACTTACTCTGTGCATACAGAAACTTGAATCACTGTTTTCAAAATTAACTGCAAACAATGGTAATAATTACTGTAATTTTGAGTAACATCGACAATGGTAATTTTCATTACTATAAATCTCAGGATTTCTTATTTAACTAATGCCCACATTATAGTGAATCTAGCTTGTAAAAGAAAAAAATCATTATTTTATTTTGTTTTACTCCCAATATCGCCTTTGGGCTATCTGGTCGACCTCTCCTAAGCAGCCAGCTGGTGAATCGTCACTGGTGCGAATCTCATCCAGATGGATCCGTGTCGCACACTGACGAAAGCGCTCTGCCGCCACCTTGACATCCCGGCTCGACCCAGTCCACCATCCGTCCCACTTCTCGACCCGGGCCAAATAGAAGACGGGACGCCGGGTGCTCCCCACGTAGGCACAGCACGACCTGCGGGAGATCTGGTCTACGGAGACCCGTGGCCGCTTCGCGTGGAACCTGGAGAAATGAAAGTGGCTGCCGGAGAGCAGCCCCACCGCCGCGACGGCACTGGGACCGACCCGGGCCCAAGGCGGCGAGGACGCACCGCCGGGCAGCCTCTGGGCCGGGACTTCGCGGCTCCGTGGAAAGGAGGACGGGGAGGCCTGCGGTTGCCCTCCCAAGGCCTCCTCGTTTCGGCCACACGGGTCAATCCCCACTACAGGGAGAAACGCAAACATTTGGGTGTTAAGGTGATCGGGATCCACGGGGGAGGCCGTTGAAAACTGGGCGATGTCTGCGTACATCCGTGTTGTTCCCAACCTCCAGGTGAGTTGGAAAATTTGAGAAAGTACGACCACAGGGACACACGGAGGACGACGCTGGGCACGGACACCCTCTCATGGTCACACACAGCAGCCCGAGCGGTCCCCGCGGCCCGAGGGGCGCCACAGCGTGCTGGTCGACCCGGCCAGTATACCCAACCACCTCCAGAGCTCAGCGCCAGCCTCAGAAGCTATAGACCTGCTCGGCCAATCTCCGGCGACAACATGAAGCGCCCACGCCTCGGCGCCACCGGGACCGTCGCCGCTAGCGTCGACGGCTTCCCGGAGCTCTACCTCGTGCTCGGCGGTTGAGTCTGAGCCCTCGGGAAGGTCACTGAAGCACCGGATGGAAGGGACGGTCTCAAAGCTGCCGCCACTTGGCGCCCGACAAGCGGTGGCAACGTCCGAGAGATGGATCCCGATTGCCGGCCGGCGAGGGTACAGGGCGCGCCGCCCAAAAGCACGAGCTCGTCCCGGGGCGTCCGCCTTGGAGCTAGCTCCTGGATCGGCACCGCGGGAAGCTACCCCGGCAACAGAAGAAGAGGGCGGGGGACTGGGAAGAGGTCGCCGGGAGGCTGTAACGCAGAAGCGCTCCCCACGCGATTCCTAGCGGGGCAGGCGCACTAGCGGCCCAGAGCGTTGGGGCGTGTACCTGCTCCTGGGAGTACTTAGGGATTTTGCGGGGACTTGGGCTGCGTAGACTGTAAAACTGAAACCATGAAAGTACTAGTAGAAAACATGTATGAATGATTTTTATTCTGTAGTTTCAAAATGGAGTCCTTGTCAAGCATTTTTTTAAAAAGTCCAGAAACCATCTAAGAAATGAATGATAAACTTGACCACAAATTCATCTTTACATATTCCACAAGCAAAATCCAAGGATAAGAAACTGGTGTGTGAGGAACATTTGTGCAAATACTTGTGTAATAAGTTTACTGATAACAGAATTATTAATATAAAAACAGAACATTCAGAAAGCATAGCCGTTAAGAGGGACCAGGTAAGGAAATTCCAGTATGTCTACGCAATGCAATATTATCAATTTGTGTTTTAGTTATTGATATTTTTAAATGAGGTAAATCTATAGGTGGAAAGATGTTGACTTGGAAAGATGTTGATGATGGACTGTTCAATGGAAATAGCAAGTTGTAGGACTTCCACTGGTGCTAAAAATAAAAATTAAAACATACACACACAAACACACAGGAGAGACTATAGCATCCATCTGATCTTACGGAAAAATGTGACACTGGAATCAACCACATAAATGTGTCATTCAGGAGAAAGATCATCTAAATCACCTTATTCTGTCGTTAATCAAATTTTCATTTTTTATCAACTATTTTCTGAGAACCTCCAATATTTCAGAATTTGAACTGTTATGAGGATTGAAACGTAAATAATACTATGTCCTTACCTTCATGGACTTCTACTTCTTAATAAGTAAATTAAATTACCCTGCAAAATAAAACTTCTGATATTAAAAATTAAATGTAAATAAGGGTTTACACATTGTATAATTCCAAAATTTTGCTACTAGTTTACAAAGAAAAGTTGGCACTTTCTAAAATAAAGTTGACATTTAAAACATTGTCAATTCTGGATCCCTGATTAGGCTGTATATTTTCAGAAAGGCTGGGTTATTAAAAATACTGTCTAAAATTCTGAACTTTTGTAAAGTTGCTCTGCAAGATTTAGGAAGAGTAAAGGTAGATTTCTTTTCCTAAGAGCCAGGTTTCTTGTTTACTGTATCATGAAATAAGTATTTTTGAAATTCATTGTTTGCATTCGAAAATAAACTTTTTTTAATATTATTTATTATTTTTGGCTGTGTTGGGTCTTCGTTTCTGTGCGAGGGCTTTCTCTAGTTGCGGTGAGTGGGGGCCGCTCTTCATCGTGGTGCGCGGGGCTCTCACTCTTCTGGCCTCTCTTGTTGTGGAGCACAGTCTCCAGACGCGCAGGCTCAGTAGGTGTGGCGCACGGGTCTAGTTGCTCCGCGGCATGTGGGATCTTCCCAGACCAGGGTTCGAACCCGTGTCCCCTGCATTGGCAGGCAGATTCTCAACCACTGCACCACCAGGAAAGCCCCGAAAATAAACTTTTGAAAATCAATAATGTTGTTTATTAGAATAGAAAATCTGCTGCACATTCCCCTTAAAATTCCGTGTATCTGCCATTTTATTTGAACATCCATGGGACACCATTTTCAAGAATACTGTACAAGAGGATCTCTATTTTAACCATTATTATGTACTCCTAATTTTCTCTTAACTTAATTTTAGATAATGCAAAACACCCCAAATAACACAATATTGCATATAGACATTTCCTGAAATGGGCTATAAGTTATATACATTATTGATAAATTTGAAGTGAAATGTATTTATAAATACGCAAGAAAAATCAAAATGTATTTTATTTGTGTTATTATTATGCTAGAATGCACTTTTAAGAAAGAAATGTTATACCAGATGCCAGAATCTCTGGAAGTTGCATGAAAATGCTTTTGTTTTTAATAACCGAAAATTATGTAGTTCTAGACGTTGGTTATTTTTGTTAAGTTTTCAGAAGCATATTTAATTATGTATTCATTGTTTCATCAATGTGACCATTTTTAGAGTTTGCTTTACTCTCAAGTGTAAATTGGAACTCGTTAAATCCTGATAGTTTTCTATCAATAAATTTTTCTTGTTTTTAAAATAAATAAAATAAATAAATTTATTTATTTTTAAAAAAGGATCCTATAATTAAAGAAGCTTCTCTTTTAAAAAGCAGTGATGCACAGGGATAAGAGTTCTTGTGCAATGTGCAGATAAAATAAAAATGAAGTAGGTTGCTATCGTCATCCTCAGTGCAATTTCACTATTCTGGTTATTTTCAGTATACCTGGAAAATTTTATCTGCGATCACTCTTAAAGTCATATCTTTTTTAAAAATACATCTTTATTAGAGTATGCTTAGTTCATATTACTGTGTTAGTTTCTGTTGTACAACAAAGCGAATCAGCCATATACATACACATGTCCCCATATTCCCTCCCTGTTGAGCCTCCCTCCAATCCTCCATATCTCACCCCTCTAGGTCACCACAAAGCATCGAGCCGATCTCCGTGTGCTATGCTGCTGCTTTCCACCAGCCAACTGTTTTACATTCGGTAGTGTAAATACATCGTTGCTATGCTCACTTCACCCCAGCTTCGCCTTCCCACCCCGTGTCATCAAGTCCATTCTCTTTGTCTACCTCTTTATTCCTGCCCTGCAAGTAGGTTCATCAGTACCTTTTTTGGTTTTTTAGATTCCATATATATGCGTTAGCATACGGTATTTTTTTTTCTCTTTCTGACTTACTTCACTCTGTATGACAGACTCTATGTCCATCCACCTCACTACAAATAACTCAATTTCGTTTCTGTTTATGGCTGAGTAACATTCCATCGTATACATTGTATACATGTGCCACATCTTCCTTATGCATTCATCTGTCGATGAACATTTAGGTTGCTTCCATGTCTTGGCTATTCTAAATAGTGCTGCAATGAACATTGTGGTGCATGTCTCTTTTTGAATTATGGTTTTCTCAGGGTAAATGTCCAGTAGTGGGATTGCTGGGTCATATGGTAGTTCTCTTTTTATTTTTTGAAGGAACCTCTATACTGTTTTCCATAGTGGTTGTATCAATTTACATTCCCACCAACAGTGTGGGAGGGTTCCCTTTTCACCACACCCTTTCCAGAATTTATTGTTTCTAGCTTTTTTGATAATGGCCATTCTGATTGGCGTGAGGTGATACCTCATTGTAGTTTTGATTTGCATTTCTCTAATAATTAGTGATGTTGAACATGTTTTCATGTGCCTCTTAGCCATCTGTATGTCTTCCTTGGTGAAATGTCTATTTACGTCTTCCTCCCATTTTTTAATTGCATTGTTTTTTTTGATATTGAGCTCCATGAGCTGTTTGTATATTTTGGAGATTAATCCTTTGTCTGTTGCTTCATTTGAAAATATTTTCTCCCATTCTGAGGATTGTCTTTTTGTCTTGTTTATGGTTTCCTTTGCTGTGCAAAAGTTTTAAGTTTAATTAAGTCCGATTTGTTTATTTTTGTTTTTATTTCTGTTACTCTAGGAGGTGGGTCAAAAAAGATCTTGCTGTAGTTTATGTCAGAATGTTTTTCCTATGTTTTCCTCTAAGTGTTTTAGAGTGTCTGGTCTTACATTTAAGTCTTTAAACCATTTGGAGTTTAGTTTTGTATATATTGTTAGGGAGTTTTCTAATTTCATTCTTTTACATCTAGCTGTCCAGTTTCCCCAGCACCAATTATTGAAGCAGCTGTCTTTTCCCCATTGTATGTTCTTGCCTCCTTTGTCATAAATTACGTGCCCATATGTGTGTGGGTACCTGTACCATCCTCTACCATTGATCTATATTTCTGTTTTTCTGCAAGTACCATACTCTCTTGATTATTGTAGCTTTGTGGTATGGTTTGAGGTCAAGGAGCATGATTCCTCCAGCTCTGTTTTTCTTTCTCAAGATTGCTTTGGCTATTCAGGCTCTTTTTTCTTTCCATACGAATTGCAAGATTTTTTGTTCCAATTTTTTGTTCCAATTCTAGATTTTTTGTTCCAATTGGTAGTTTGATAGGGATTGCATTGAATCTGTAGATTGCTTTGGGTAGTATAGTCATTTTCACAATATTGATTCTTCCAATCCAAGAATATGGTATATTTCTCCATCTGTTTATGCCATCTTTGATTTCTTTCATCAGTGTTTTATAGTTTTCTGAATACAAGCCTTTCACCTTCTTAGGCAGGTTTATTCCTAGGTATTTTATTCTTTTTGTTGCAATGGTAAATGGGAGTTTCCTTAATTTCTCTTTCTGATTTTTCATTCTTGGTGTATAGGAATGCCAGAGATTTCTGTGCATTAATTTTGTATCCTGCAACCTTATGCAATTGAACAATTAGTTCTAGTAGTTTTCTGGTGACATCCTTAGGATTTTGTATGTATAGTGTCATGTCATAGGCAGATAGTGACAGTTTTACTTCCTCTTTTCCAATTTGGATTCCTTTTATTTCTTTTTCTTCTCTGATTGCCGTGGCTAGGACTTCCAAAACTATTTTGAATAAGAGGGGCAAGAGTGGACATCCTTGCCTTCTTCCTGATCCTAGTGGAAATGCTTTCAGTTTTTCACCATTGAGTATGAGGCTTGTGGTGGGTTTGTCATATATGTCCTTTACTATGTTGAGGTAGGTTCCCTCTATGCTCATTTTCTGGAGAACTTTTTTTATTATAAATAGGTGTTGAGTTTTGTCAGAAGCTTTTTCTGCATCGATTGATATGATCATATGGTTTTTATTCCTTAATTTGTTAATGTGGTGTATCTCATTGATTGATTTGTGTATATTGAAGAATCCTTGCATCCCTGGGACAAATTCCACTTGATTATGGTGTCTGATCCTTTTAATGTGCTGTTGGATTCTGTTTGCTAGTATTTTGTTGAGGATTTTTGCATCTATGTTCATCAGTGATATTGGCCTGTAGTTTTCTTTCTTTGTGATATCTTTTTCTGGTTTTGTTTGGTATCAGGGTGATGGTGGCTTCATAGAATGAATTTGGGAGTGTATCTCCCTCTGCAATTTTTTGGAAGAGTTTGAGAAAGACTGGTGTTAGCTCTTCTCTACATGCTTGATAGAATTCACCTGTGAAGCCAGCTGATCCTGGACTTTTGCTTGTTGGAAGGTTTTTAATTACAGTTTCAATTTCCTTACTTGTGATACATATGTTTACATTTTCTAATTCTTCCTGGTTCAATCTTCGAAAACTGTACCTTTCCAAGATTTTGTCCATTTCTTCATGGTTGTCCATGTTATTGGCATATAGTTGTTTGTAGTAGTCTCTTATAATCCTTTGTATTTCTGCAGTGTCAGTTGTGATTTCTCCTTTTTCATTTCTAATTTTAGTGATTTGTGTCCTCTCCCTTTTTTTCTTGATGAGTCTGGCTAAGGGTTTATCAATTTTGTTTATCTTCTCAAAGAACCAGCTATTAGATTTATTGATCTTTGCTATTGTTTTCTTCATTTCTATTTCATTTATTTCTGCTCTGATATTTGTGATTTCTTTCCTTCTACTGACTTTGGGTTTTCTTTGTTCTTTTTTCTCTAGTTATTTTAAGTGTATGGTTAGCTTGTTTATTTGAGATTTTTCTTATTTCTTGAGGTGAGATTGAATGGCTATAAATTTCCCTCTTAGAACTGACTTTGCTGCATCCCATAGGTTTTGGGTCAGCTTGTTTTCATTGTCATTTGTTTGTATGTATTTTTTTTTTTAAACATCTTTATTGAAGTATAATTGCCTTACACTGGTGTGTTAGCTTCTGCTTTATAACAAAGTGAATCAGTTATACACATACAATATGTTCCCATATCTCTTCCCTCTTGCATCTCCCTCCCTCCCACCCTCCCCATCCCACCCCTCTAGGTGGTCACAAAGCACCGAGCTGATCTCCCTGTGCTATGTGGCTGCTTCCCACTAGCTATCTATTTTACATTTGGTAGTGTATATATGTCCATGACACTCTCTTACCCTGTCACATCTCACCCCACCCCCTCCCCATATCCTCAAGTCCATTCTCTAGTAGGTCTGTGTCTTTATTCCCATCTTGCCACTAGGTTCTTCATGGCTTTTTTTTTTTTTTCCTTAGATTCCGTATATATGTGTTAGCATACTGTATTTGTTTTTCTCTTTCTGACTTACTTCACTCTGTATGACAGACTCTAACTCCATCCACCTCATTACAAATACCTCCATTTCATTTCTTTTTATGGCTGAGTAATATTCCATTGTATATATGTGCCACATCTTCTTTATCCATTCATCTGTCGATGGACATTTAGGTTGCTTCCATGTCCTGGCTATTGTAAATAGAGCTGCAATGAACATTTTGGTACATGACTCTTTTTGACCTATGGTTTTCTCAGGGTATATGCCCAGTTGTGGGATTGCTGGGTCGTATGGTAGTTCTATTTGTAGTTTTTTAAGGAACCTCCATACTGTTCTCCATAGTGGCTGTATCAATTTACATTCCCACCAACAGTGCAAGAGTGTTCCCTTTCCTCCATACCCTCTCCAGCATTTATTGTTTCTAGATTTTTTGATGATGGCCATTCTGATCGGTGTGAGATGATATCTCATTGTAGTTTTGATTTGCATTTCTCTAATGATTAATGATGTTGAGCATTCTTTCATGTGTCTGTTGGCAATCTGTATATCTTCTTTGGAGAAATGTCTATTTAGGTCTTCTGCCCATTTTTGGATTGGGTTGTTGGTTTTTTTGTTATTGAGCTGCATGAGCTGCTTGTAAATCTTGGAGATTAATCCTTTGTCAGTTGCTTCATTTGCAAATATTTTCTCCCATTCTGAGGGTTGTCTTTTGGTCTTTTTTATGGTTTCCTTTCCTGTGCAAAAGCTTTTAAGTTTCATTAGGTCCTATTTGTTTATTTGTGTTCTTATTTCCATTTCTCTGGGAGCTGGGTCAAAAAGAATCTTGCTGTGATGTATGTCATAGAGTGTTCTGCCTATGTTTTCCTCTAAGAGTTTGATAGTGTCTGGCCTTACATTTAGGTCTTTAATCCATTTTGAGTTTATTTTTGTGCATGGTGTCAGGGAGTGTTCTAATTTCATACTTTTACATGTACCTGTCCAATTTTCCCAGCACCACTTATTGAAGAGGCTGTCTTTTCTCCACTGTATATTCTTGCCTCCTTTATCAAAGATAAGGTGACCATATGTGTGTGGGTTTATCTCTGGGCTTTCTATCCTGTTCCATTGATCTATATTTCTGTTTTTGTGCCAGTACCAAACTGTCTTGATTACTGTAGCTTTGTAATATAGTCTGAAGTCAGGGAGCCTGATTCCCCCAGCTCCATTTTTCGTTCTCAAGATTGCTTTGGCTATTCGGGGTCTTTTGTGTTTCCATACAAATTGTGAAATTTTTTGTTCTAGTTCTGTGAAAAATGCCAGTGGTAGTTTGACAGGGATTGCATTGAATCTGTAGATTGCTTTGGGTAGTAGAGTCATTTTCACAATGTTGATTCTTCCAATCCAGGAACATGGTATATCTCTCCATCTATTTGTATCATCTTTAATTTCTTTCATCAGTGCCTTATAATTTTCTGCATACAGGTCTTTTGTCTCCTTAGGTAGGTTTATTCCTAGATATTTTATTCTTTTTGTTGCAATGGTAAATGGGAGTGTTTTCTTAATTTCACTTTCAGATTTTTTGTCATTAGTGTATAGAAATGCAAGAGATTTCTTTGCATTAATTTTGTATCCTGCTACTTTACCAAATTCATTGATTAGCTCTAGGAGTTTTCTGGTAGCATCTTTAGGATTCTCTGTGTATAGTATCATGTCATCTGCAAATAGTGTCAGCTTTACTTCTTCTTTTCCGATTTGGATTCCTTTTATTTCTTTGTCTTCTCTGATTGCTGTGGCTAACACTTCCAAAACTATGTTGAATAATAGTGGTGAGAGTGGGCAACCTTGTCTTGTTCCTGATCTTAGTGGAAATGGTTTCAGTTTTTCACCATTGAGGACAATGTTGGCTGTGGGTTTGTCATATATGGCCTTTATTATGTTGAGGAAAGTTCCCTCTATGCCTACTTTCTTCAGGGCTTTTATCATAAATGGGTGTTGAATTTTGTTGAAAGCTTTCTCTGCATCTATTGAGATGATCATATGGTTTTTCTCCTTCAATTTGTTAATATGGTGTATCACATTGATTGATTTGCGTATATTGAAGAATCCTTGCATTCCTGGGATAAACCCCACTTGATCATGGTGTATGATCCTTTTAATGTGCTGTTGGATTCTGTTTGCCTGTATTTTGTTGAGGATTTTTGCATCTATGTTCATCAGTGATATTGGCCTGTAGTTTTCTTTCTTTGTGACATCTTCGTCTGGTTTTGGTATCAGGGTGATGGTGGCCTCGTAGAATGAGTTTGGGAGTGTTCCTCCCTCTGCAATATTTTGGAAGAGTTTGAGAAGGATAGGTGTTAGCTCTTCTCTAAATGTTTGATAGAATTCACCTGTGAAGCCATCTGGTCCTGGGCTCTTGTTTGTTGGAAGGTTTTTAATCACAGTTTCAATTTCAGTGCTTGTGATTGGTCTGTTCATATTTTCTATTTCTTCCTGGTTCAGTCTTGGCAGTTTGTGCATTTCTAAGAATCTGTCCATTTCTTCCAGGTTGTCCATTTTATTGGCATAGAGTTGCTTGTAGTAATCTCTCATGATCTTTTGTATTTCTGCAGTGTCAGTGGTTACTTCTCCTTTTTCATTTGTAATTCTATTGATTTGAGTCTTCTCCCTTTTTCTCTTGATGAGTCTGGCTAATGGTTTATCAATTTTGTTTATCTTCTCAAAGAACCAGCTTTTAGTTTCATTGATTTTTGCTATTGTTTCCTTCATTTCTTTTTCATTTATTTCTGACCTGATCTTTATAATTTCTTTCCTTCCGCTGGCTTTGGGTTTTTTTTGTTCTTCTTTCTCTAATTGCTTTAGGTGCAAGGTTAGGTTGTTTATTCGAGATGTTTCCTGTTTCTTGAGGTAGGCTTGTATTGCTATAAACTTCCCTCTTAGCACTGCTTTTGCTGCGTCCCATAGGTTTTGGGTCGTCGTATCTCCATTGTCATTTGTTTCTATGTATTTTTTGATTTCCCCTTTGATTTCTTCAGTGATCACTTCGTTATTAAGCAGTGTATTGTGTAGCCTCCATGTGTTTGTATTTTTTACAGATCTTTTCCTGTAATTGATATCTAGTCTCATAGCGTTGTGGTTGGAAAAGATACTTGATACGATTTCAATTTTCTTAAATTTACCAAGGCTTGATTTGTGACCCAAGATATGATCTATCCTGGAGAATGTTCCATGAGCACTTGAGAAAAATGTGTATTCTGTTGTTTTTGGGTGGAATGTCCTATAAATATCAATTAAGTCCATCTTGTTTAATGTATCATTTAAAGCTTGTGTTTCCTTATTTATTTTCATTTTGGATGATCTGTCCATTGGTGAAAGTGGGGTGTTAAAGTCCCCTACTATGATTGTGTTGCTGTCGATTTCCCCTTTTATGGCTGTTAGTATTTGCCTTATGTATTGAGGTGCTCCTATGTTGGGTGCATAAATATTTACAATTGTTATAGCTTCCTCTTGGATCGATCCCTTGATCATTATATAGTGTCCTTCTTTGTCTCTTGTAATAGTCTTTATTTTAAAGTCTATTTTGTCTGATATGAGAATTGCTACTCCAGCTTTCTTTTGATTTCCATTTGCATGGAATATCTTTTTCCATCCCCTCACTTTCAGTCTATATGTGTCTCTAGGTCTGAAGTGGGTCTCTTGTAGACAGCATATATATGGGTCTTGTTTTTGTTTCCATTCAGCCAGCCTGTGTCTTTTGGTGGGAGCATTTAATCCATTTACATTGAAGGTAATTATCGATATGTATGTTCCTATTCCCATTTTCTTAAATGTTTTGGGTTTGTTATTGTAGGTGTTTTCCTTCTCTTGTGTTTCTTGCCTAGAGAAGTTCCCTTAGCATTTGTTGTAAAGCTGGTTTGGTGGTGCTGAACTCTCTCAGCTTTTGCTTGTCTGTAAAGGTTTTAATTTCTCCATCACATCTGAATGAGATCCTTGCTGGGTAGAGTAATCTTGGTTGTAGGTTTTTCTCCTTCATCACTTTAAGTATATCCTGCCACTCCCTTCTGGCTTGCAGAGTTTCTGCTGAAAGATCAGATGTTAACCTTATGGGGATTCCCTTGTGTGTTATTTGCTGTTTTTCCCTTGCTGCCTTTAATATGTTTTCCTTATATTTAATTTTTGACAGTTTGATTAATATGTGTCTTGGCGTGTTTCTCCTTGGGTTTATCCTGTATGGGACTCTCTGTGCTTCCAGGGCTTGATTAACTATTTCCTTTCCCATATTAGGGAAGTTTTCAACTATAATCTCTTCAAATATTTTCTCAGTCCCTTTCTTTTTCTCTTCTTCTTCTGGGACCCCTATAATTCGAATGTTGGTGCGTTAATGTTGTCCCAGAGGTCTCTGAGACTGTCCTCAGTTCTTTTCATTCTTTTTTCTTTATCTTGCTCTGCAGTAGTTATTTCCACCATTTTATCTTCCAGGTCACTTATCCTTTCTTCTGCCTCAGTTATTCTGCTATTGATCCCATCTAGAGTATTTTTAATTTCATTTATTGTGTTTTTCATCATTGCTTGGTTCCTCTTTAGTTCTTCTACGTCCTTGTTAAATGTTTCTTGCATTTTGTCTATTCTATTTCCAAGATTTTGGATCATCCTTACTATCATTATTCTGAATTCTTTTTCAGGTAGACTACCTATTTCCTCTTCATTTGTTAAATCTGGAGTGTTTTGACCCTGCTCCTTCATCTGCTGTGTGTTTTTCTGTCGTCTCATTTTGCTTATCTTACTGTGTTTGGGGTCTCCTTTTCACAGGCTGCAGGTTCGTAGTTCCCGTTTTTTTGGTATCTGTTCCCAGTGGCTAAGGTTGGTTCAGTGGGTTGTGTAGGCTTCCTGGTGGAGGGAACTAGTGCCTGAGTTCTGGTGGATGAGGCTGGATCTTGTTTTTCTGGTGGGCACGTCCACGTCTGGTGGTGTATTTTGGGGTGTCTGTGGCCTTATTATGATTTTAGGCAGCCTCTCTGCTAATGGATGGGGCTGTGTTCCTGTCTTGCTAGTTGTTTGGCATAGGGTGTCCAGCACTGTAGCTTGCTGGTCGTTGAGTGAAGCTGGGTCTTGATGTTGAGATGGAGATCTCTGAGAGATTTTTGCCGTTTGGTATTACGTGGAGCTGGGAGGTCTCTTGTGGACCAGTGTCCTGAAGTTGGCTCTCCCACCTCAGAGGCACGGCCCTGATGCCTGGCTGGAGCACCAAGAGCCTTTCGTCCACACGGCTCAGAGTAAAAGGGAGAAAAAATAGAAAGAAAGAAAGAAAGAGGCTATAATATAGTGAAGTAAAATAAAGCTATTATAAAGCAGAGCTATACAGACAAAATCTCACCCAGAAGCATATACATATACACTCACAAAAAAAAAGGAAAAGGGGAAAAATTAATATATCCTGCTCCGAAAGTCCACCTCCTGAATTTGGGATGATTCGTTGTCTATTCAGGTATTCAACAGATGCAGGCACATCAAGTTGTTTGTGGAGTTTTAATCCGCTGCTTCTGAGGCTGCTGGGAGAGATTTCCCCTTCTCTTCTCTGTTCACACAGCTCCTGGGGATCAGCTTTGGATTTGGACCCGCCTCTGCGTGTAGGTCACCTGAGGGCGTGTGTTCCCCGCCCAGACAGGACGGGGTTAAAGGAGCAGCTGCTTCGGGGGCTCTGGCTTACCCAGGCCGAGGGGAGGGAGGGGTACAGAGGAGGCGGGGCGAGCCTGCGGCGTCAGAGGCCGGCGTGACGTTGCAGCAGCCTGAGGTGCGCCGTGTGTTCTCCCGGGGAACTTGTCCCCGGATCACGGGAGCCTGGCGGTGGCGGGCTGCACAGGCTCCCGGGAGGGGCGGTGTGGAGAGTGACCTGTGCTCACACACAGGCTTTTTGGAGGCGGCAGCAGCAGCCCCAGCGTCTCACGCCCGTCTCTGGGGCCCGCGCTTATCACTGCGGCTCGCGCCAGTCTGTGGAGCTTGTTTAGGCGGCGCTCTGAATCCCCTCTCCCTGCGCGCCGTGAAACAAAGAGGCAAGAAAAAGTCTCTTGCCTCTTCGGCAGCTGCAGACTTTTTCCCGGACTCCCTACCAGCCAGCTGTGGTGCGCTAACCCCTTCAGGCTGTGTTCACGCCGCCAGCCCCAGTCCTCTCCCTGCGATCCGACTGAAGCTGAGCCTCAGCTCCCAGCCCCGCCCGCCCCGGCGGGTGAGCAGACAAGCCTCTCGGGCTGGTGAGCGCTGCTCGGCACCGAGCCTCTGTGCGGGAGTCTCTCCGTTTTTCCCTCTGCGCCCCTGTTGCTGTGGGATCCGCGCTGTTAGCCGCGGCTCGCGCCCGTCTCTGGAGTTCGTTTAGGCGGCGCTCTGAATCCCCTCTCCTCGCGCACCAGGAAACAAAGAGGCAAGAAAAAGTCTCTTGCCTCTTCGGCAGCTGCAGACTTTTTCCCGGACTCCCTCCCGGCTAGCTGTGGTGCACTAACCCCTTCAGGCTGTGTTCACGCCGACAACCCCAGTCCTCTCCCTGCGATCCGACCGAAGCCCAAGCCTCAGTTCCCAACCCCGCCCGCTCTGGCGGGGGAGAAGACAAGCCTCTCGGGCTGGTGAGTGCTGCTCGTTGCAGAGCCTCTGTGCAGGAATCTCTCCGCTTTGCCCTCCGCACCCCTGTGGCTGCGCTCTCTTCCGTGGCTCCGAAGCTTCCCCCCTCTGCCACCCGCAGTCTCTGCCCGCGAAGGGGCTTCCTAGTGCGTGGAAATCTTTCCTCCTTCACAGCTCCCTCCCACTGGTGCAGGTGCCATCCCTATTCTTTTGTCTCTGTTATTTCTTTTTTCTTTTGCCCTACCCAAGTACGGGAGTAGTTTCTTGCCTGTTTAGAGGTCGGACGTTTTCTGTCAGCGCTCAGTGGGTGTTCTGTAGGAGCAGTTCCACGTTTAGATGTATTTCTACTGTATCTGTGGGAAGGAAGGTGATCTCCGCGTCTTACTCTTCCGCCATCTTCTCTCCTCCCCCCCTGTTTGTATGTATTTTTTAATTTCTTGTTTGATTTCTTCAGTGATCTCTTGGTTATTCAGTAGTGCACTGTTTAGCCTCCATGTATGTGTGTTTCTTACAGTTTTTTTCTTGTAATTGAATTCCAATCTCATAGCATTGTGGTCAGAAAAGGTGCTTGACACGATTTCAATTTTTGTAAATTTTCCAAGGCTGATTTGTGACCCAAGATGTGATGTATCCTGGAGAATGTTCTGTGTGCACTTGAGAAGAAAGTGTATTCTGCCACTTTTGGGTGGCATGTTCTATAAATATCAATTAGGTCTATCTGGTCTATTGTGTCATTTAATGCTTGTGTTTCCTTATTTATCTTCTGTTTGGATGATCTGTCTATTGGTGTAAGTGGGGTGTCACAGTCCCCTACTACTATTGTGTTACTGTCAATTTCTCCTTTCATGGTTGTTAACATTTGCTTTATGTATTGAGGTACTCCTATGCTGGGTGCATAAACATTTATAATTGTTATATCTTCTTTTTGGATTGATCCTTTGATCATTAATGATGTCCCTCCTTATCTCTTGTAATAGTCTTAATTTTAAAGTCTACTTTATCTGATACAAGTATTGCTACTCCAGGTTTCTTTTGATTTCCATTTGCATGGAATACCTTTTTCCATCCCTTCACTTTCAGTGTGTATGTGTCCCTAGGTCTGAAGTGGATCTCTTGTAGACAGCATATATATGGGTCTTCTTTTGTATCCATCCAGCCAGTCTGTGTCTTTTGGTTGGGGCATTTAATCCATTTACATTCAAGGCTATTATTGATATGTGTGCACCTTTTACCATTTTCTTAATTGTTTTGGGTTTGTTTTTGTGGGCCTTTTTCTTCTCTTGTGTTTCCTGCTTAGAGAAGTTTCTTTAGCACTTGTTGTAAATAAAAGCCCAAATAAAAGCCTCTTTTTTTCAATCAGGACTTTGTTCTGGGAATTTGCGCTCAACACAGGGTTGCTTTTCTCTCTGCTTCCTGTGTCTTTGTCATCATTCCCCACGAGGCCAAAGTTCACACTCCGTTTCTTCCCAGGACCTGTGCTGACCCTTCATTGATGAAAAAGTGTCTCAGCGGATCAATTTACCCTTAACATGTAGCTCTTTTACAGATCTTTTCTTACACATATTTATAGTTATGTAACTTGATGCTCTATATCTTGGCACATCAGGTGAAAATTTTTCAAAGTGTTAAAAAACAAAATTCAACTGAATAAATGTTAAACATCCTATTGTCTTTATTCAGTGATTCTTGAATCTGGCACCATCCCGTCTAGCAGCCAGAAAGGAGCTCCAAGAGTTAATGAAGGCAAGAGGTTTTACAGGTGGAAGGGAGCAGAAACAAGAAAGTTACACTAGGCAGCAGGCTGGTTGCTAATTGCAAGGTTCCTTTCCTTTAGGGGATGGGAGGGGCATTGCGGGCAGATGACCCAACTAGTCCTGATCAGGAGATTCCTAATTGGATGGTTCAAGATTCCATTTCTGGGAGATCAAAAATCTCTTCCTGGTTGACCTATAAGTCACATCACTGATATATATACTCTCTCTCTGCCTTCTCATTGCAGTGCAGTGCCCCTGCTTCCATCCATAAGCTCTCTGAAATTGGTGATCTCCACCCATTCAGCAGCGTGAGTGACATGCTTAGGTTGACGCCACCTCTTGCACAACAGCCAGACATTTGGAGGAGGAATCATATTATCACCGGAGAGATCAGAATAAAAAGCTCATCCACTTACTGATGGTGAATCCTTGGTAGTCTCAAACAAAACCATCCTTGGCTAAAACTGCTTACTATTGTGGGTTTTGCACATTTCTGCTTCCTGGTTTAAAGTGTTTTCTTCTGTGATGAATTGATTATTAAGTGTTCCATATACTTCACAGTGTCAGGATTTTCACTTTGGTCTTGTCCTAATGATCAAGAGATGAGACGATTAAACAAGGCTGCCTGATTTATTAAAGATTGATTGTATACAAAGCTTCTCATTAAATCTCAGCCGCATAACTAAAAGCAAACACGGTGAAATAAAACCCCAGCTCTGGCATCAAAGTTTTGTGCAGTCCTATACTTTAAAAATAAATATTGTCACCAGAGCTTCCTTGCAACCATAGTTGCTGTAATTGGAATGTTCATCACCATGGTGATCGGCTGCTTTGGCTGTTTATACCAGAAGGGTCATGGCTGGAGGCTAGTCCTTTTGAGCACAGGCTCGAAAGAAGCCCATGTTATCCTACAAAAGTATATCCCATCTGTCCCTGGAAATAGCTAATTTCCTTTGGTGACTAGTTTTATACACCAGTTGTATGGGTTTGGTTTAACTTCAACCTTCTAACAATAAATAAATCCATTTTTGTGTGATATCAAATTAGGTTGCTGTAAGTTGTGAAACTGATTAATCCCATCATCAATTCCCAAAGTAATGCTTTCCACCCTGTAAGTCCTCTCGGGACAGGACCTGATCCATTGTTGGTTGACAGTGTTTTTACATAACATGGAAGATAACACACAATTGGAGGGATGACCCTGAGGAAGCAACTTTGTATTTGCTTACATCCCTCAGATATTACAGCCAAGAGAAGCCAAACTCATAGAAATAGAGAAAGGAATGGTGGTTTCCAAGTTGGGGTAAAGAGGGAGGGGTTGGCAGAAGAGAACAAGCATTCAAATATAAGATGGATAAGGTCTGAGGATCTAATGTAAACCACGGTGACTATGGTTGATAACGTTGTTTTTGTAACTGAAATTTGCTAAGAGGGTGAAACCTAAATGTTCTCTGACACACACACAAAGATCAATATGTGAGGAGACGGATGTGTTAATTCAGTAGGCGGGGGGCATCTTTTCACATTTATACATATTTTAGATCAACATGAGGTACAGTTTGAATATCTTACAATTTTATGTCAATTCTACCTCAATAACTCTGAAATTTAAAAACAGATATTGTCGACGAACCAGGTTCACTTGCCTAATGCACAGCAAGCCAAACTCGGAGACGCCAAGTTTGCAGCAGAGAAGAGTTTATTCATGAAGCAGCCAAGTGAGGAGATAGGAGAACAAATCTCAGATCCACCTCCCGGAGGGTGAGGGGCTCAGGATATTTACAGGATAAAGAAGCAAGGCAGCCTTAGGCATGAGGAAAGGGGATTGGCGGTGGGGGAAAGGTGAGGTCATCAGTGTTCTTCCCAGGTGTATCTGGATCACAGGCTTCTATGAGATGCATGTTCATAAATGGAGGCACTCAGCATGTTCTGAGATTGGAGGTTTGGGCCCTCTGACATCAAATGGTCACTCATCAGACCCCTGGGCAGACCCAGTTTTAGGGGTGGTGGGTCCCAACCAGTCTAATTTGGATTGAACTGAACAAGAACCAACTCGAAGTTCCTGGAAAACAACTTAATCCTCCCTGTTACTATAGTGACCCATAGTCGGAGGCGTTATCTACAGGGGTGGTTAAAGTGTTCTGTTATATATTCCCTAGGTTCCGTGAAGCTTGGAGTGTATGGAATTAAAGAAAGACAGGGAAAATTAACTAAAGTGAGTTCAATCAGCAGAGGCAGGTTTTCAACACGTTATTCCTTTATTTGTTGCTCTGTAACACAAGCTCAAGGATTTCTGTTAGTCACTACACTCTGTTAACCCAGTGGGACATGATTTCAATATTACATCCATGAAAAATGGAAGGGTGATAGTGTCTAGCTCCATTACACTTAGGATTATAGGAAGTGAGTCAAACATCACACGATCCAAAAATTCCCCCTGGCTGACGGTATCTGAACAAGCTTTATTTATTACTCATTTCTGAATTACCATGTTTACCTGCATTGTTTGCTGAATGCATGATTTACAAATATATGCATACTGGAAACTTTCTAGGGTGTTTGATCCTATCCCCCAAAGTAAAATGCTGCATTTGGAGATTACCCTTTGTGGAGACTCCTTTGATTTTTTTATATATTAGATTGTAAACAGACATAGGAAGATATCATGAAATAATTTTCTCTATTTTTCTTTTTATTATTTTCTTCTAATATGACCCTTTCTCTAGTTAGTAAGAGGCATCTATGTTGCCTCAAAGAGAATTAGTTTGTTATCACAAGATCGCAAAGAGGAAGAACAGTCGTATACAACTCTGCTTTTATATTTTCAAAATAAGCTATTTAAGTCCAGACTGGAAACAGTTGTTTTGAAAAGCAATCCTTTTCATTTGGAAGAGGTGAAAATCACTGAATGAAGACAAGGCCCTAGAAAATAAGAATGGGGACACTCTGATAGAAGAGCAGCATAGTGATAACCTGCCCAGCAATAGGAGGAAAGAGGCAGAGAATGACACAGACCACCCTGTCTCAGCAGAGGAGACAAGATTCATTCTGGCTGAGAGAGGAGACCAGGGTGGACAGAGTGCTGATCTTGGAGGGTTTGTGGCTTCAGGGATGAAGGGACCTGGCTGGGTTTACTGATAGGGGATGAGAATCATCGTGGAGAGAAATCATCCCTCATCAGCAGGGTGTGGGCATCAGCAAACCTCACTGAGACACGTAGACCCTCTGCTGCCAATGAGTGAGCACCGGCCACCACTGCTCAGGGTCACATTGGCTGTCCTGGTCTTTGAGGTTTCCGGTGGTCCTGGGTAACTGCTGTGCTCGTGTCTCCTGGACCATCCAGCAGAAGCCCTCACCATCCCTACCCTGATCCTTTTTGAACACTAACTGAAAATTCTCCCTTTTTCAGCGACCTGGAGTGTTGTAAACATTCCAATGGTTTGCAAAGTCAGACACAAGATAGAGGAAGAAGGGGAAAAAAAGGAATAAAATGTCATTCCCAATTTTTTTGAACTCAAATTTTTTAAAAGAACTGAACCTGTTTTCTGAGGGGACGGGAAGTGCAGCTGTGGCAGTTGAAGCCCAATGGCGGCTGGGAACTCAGCAGAAGCTCTCTCTGAAGGAGGGCCTGGGATCCATATGAAGGCCCTAAAGAGAGTCCCTGGTTGACGGTGGGAAGTGACAGCGAGCACTGAGGGCTGTTGGGACAGAATGGGGCTCTGCTCCCCTCTGGACACCTCTTCACTTCCAGGCAGCTGCTGTGCACAGACGTCAGGATTCAGGATAACGACTCTCGGGGGAGCGAGGCTTGGCAGGAGGTGTAGCCGGGGAGGGAGCCCACGGGTTTCTCCCCGCATTAGTGGCAGCTGCTCGTGACCTGGGGCTGCCGGGTCACCTGAGGTACTTCTGCTGGAGGGCCGTTCTGCCTGAACTGATGGCTGAGGCCTGAGCTCTCTTATGGAGACAGGGGAGAGGGCTGGTCTGTGCTGGGAAGAAGCAGACCCTTCTTGGAACCTAAGAAAACTGGGGGCGGGTGGACCGTGCAGAAATGATTCTATGCCATACCCTTTGGAATGGGGAGAGGGCCTCCTAAGGGGCAGAATGCATTTGGATGGGCTCAGAAGTTTACTCGGGAAGGATGTCATGGGAGCAATTTTTATGTTTAGTCTTTAAACTAAACGGGGGCTTCTGGGTTATTGGGCCTGAGATGGAGCCCCAGATATGAGTCACGTGGGGTCCAGGTTTGTGCTTGAGATGCTGCTGAGCCGGTGGGGACCGCCCTGTGTGGACAATCCCTTATTAACCCGACACAACACTTGCAATGTCTCTGCAAATAGGCGAGGGGACACTTGACACTCAGGAGGCATCAGGTTATTGAAGGAAGAGCCCCCATTGCCTGTCTTTGGCTTAGAGAGGACAGTGGTGACACTCATCCAAGGGCTGATGATGAAAACCTGCGACACTGGAAAGGATACCTTGTCCTTTGGTGTCGCTTCGCTGTGCTATACTCTACCTTAACTTCTTGCTTTAGGTTTCATTCTTGTTAAAAAAAATATGGAGAATGAAAGAAAATCAGGGATAAGTGGGGTAGGTACTCTTGGTGCTTGCTCCACTTCCTTTTTGAAAATATAAAGTAGGCCAGTGCCTGAGATGACATATGGAATGCCTGATATAATCACCATTATATATCTAGTTTCTGTGCACTGAAAGTGACCTCCACCCCATGTGTGTTCAGTAAGACAAGTGAACTTGCTCCTGTGTGTTGCAGGTAACGGCAGTGGGAAGGGCAGAAATGGAATCATGAGGGTGGATGACCAGGTGGGATTTCTTATTTCAACGCCGTGAGTCTCTGAAGAATTTGTGGGTGGGTCACACTTAAAGTGTCAGTGCTGGCCCAAGAGATGGTGTGAACTGTACTTTATGGATGGGTAAGGAAAGATCTGAAAGACAAGTTTAAGATCAACCCTATCCAGAAGTATCATTTATCTACAGAGCCAGGAAACAAACCAGATATTTTTGCCTTTTTCAGAAGGCTGCATTAGCCACTTGGGTGCCTGATATGTTGGCACTGACCCCTGCACCTTAAACCCAGCCTCACCCACCAAATATCATGGCATTTATAAATGAGGAGGTGGTGAGAAGCATGCGGGTGGTGACTTGGATTCTTATTTAGAGAGCGCCCTAGACGGCTGCCCTGGTTGGGTGCAGCTACACAGTACAGATTGTTTTTGTTCGTGATATGTCTTCTGATTCCTTTTACTATATCAGGTTCCAAAAGTCTCATCTTTAGCAGCACCCTGTGCTTCTACCACAAGCCCCCAAAGATCATCTCCTTTAAAGAGGCCTCCTGCTTCTCCATCATGCTGCTGACCTGAGACTGCCCACTCCCCCATAGCCCTTTCCAAGCCCTTTCTTTTTGACATTCTCACAGCTAATGCTCTGACAACAAATGTTAATTTTTCTCACTCTTTTTCACTCATGTTAGCCTACAGCTTCTGGGTGTGGATCCCCCCTTACAGTGTCTGTCTATAACCACCACCAGGACCCAACACACTGGCCTCCTTTCCTTCTGGTGTCTGCCTGACACTCAGCTCTGCTGGGGACTCCTGGGCTGATTCTTACATGGATGTCGACCAGGGGAGTGCACTGTTTGTGCATGGACTCTGAGAGGGTATGTGCTTCCCTTTTGGATTTTTAAAAAATGTAATATGGAGAGATTCCAATTGAACTAGCCACTATACATCTTCATGTACAGAATTCCAGACTTCTTCTATGTAAACTAACATCAGTGACCCAGCCTAATCCAAAAGGGAAGTTAAGAGCTACCCTTGCTCCACTCCGCTCCCAGATAAGAGGAGCTTTGATCAACGTTAAGACAAGAAACTTGGGTGCTCCTCTTACTGAACCAGGGTCATGTGTCCTATGCACAGAAAGCCCAAAACCTGAGACCCTGAAATGCAGCAAAGAAAGGCTTTATTCACAAGGCACCCAAGAGAGAAGACAGGAGAACAAGTCTCAGATCTCCCTATCCAAAGGCCAGGGGCTTGAGATATTTGAGGTATAAAGAAGCTGGGTGGCCTTAGACCCGGGGAAAGGTGACTGGAAGTAGGGAAAGGTGAGGTAATTAGTGTTCTGCAGAGGTGTATGAGTAATGTGCTTCTTCGTGGAATGTATGTTCAAAAGTGGAGGCACTTAGCATGGTCTGAGGGTGGAATTTCTGGTTCTCTGACCTCAAACGGTCATTCATGGGACACCTGCACAGGCTCAGATTTGGGGACAGTGGTCCCAACAAGTCTTAGCCAGCTCAAGCTTGAGTTAGACACAGCTGGCTCCAAGTTCCTGAAAATAACTGGGGTGAAATCTTATTGTTTAGGCAACACGAAGCTTGGAGGACATGCAAGTAAACAATTAAAGTGAGCTTGCTCACCGAAAGCTGGCTACAAGCAGAGTGGTGTTTAATGAGCTTTAAGACAAGTTCAAGAATTCTGTTAGTCACCGGTTTCTGTTAACCCCACGGGGCAGAGTTACACTCGTTTTCTAACAAATGAAACCAAACTGTAATAAGTTCATCATGGGTGTGATACCCCTCACTTGGATTGCTTCCCTTTCAATCTTTTGTTTTCCCTGGTCTTTGGTGACACTCAGGGCTGACATGCTGAGCACGGTCCCTGCACCAAAAAATCCTGGCCAGATTGTGAGGGGCCAGAAGAGACATGTGATTGTGTGGACACCCTAGGCCATCCCAGTGGCTCTGGGAAGACTGGGTTTTCTTCCCTAGCTCTGTGCACTTTTTACCTCAGAGCACTGGGACATACGGGGACACGATCTAAGGTGAGCATAAAGCAAAGGGACCCAGGGACAGTTCAGTTGACCTTTCATGCAGACCTTAAGGCTGAGAGGAGACAGGAGCCTTGTAGCTTTTCTGCTCAGTTAGGCAGATTCTCCCAGGGCAGATATTTCCCTGGAATTCATGGTAATGGCAAGTGTCTGAATCATGGATTTAAGAATTTGAGTTCTTCCCTTTCTTGAATACTGATTATTGCTTGGAAGTAGGAGAATAAGAAAAATTATTTTACACATCCCTGGATATCACACAGATCCCAAAAGCAAAACTTATTGCTGAGCCTGGAAATGGACTGAAGCAAAACTAGACTCATTAACTGTGATCACCCTTTCCATTGCTCTGCCATAATTTTCCTGCTTCAGGCTTCTCTCCTAGCAGGAGCAGTAGTGATATAATAATATAAACGATGTAGTTTCACACACATGGATTTTTCTGCTATAGAATAAACAATCATGTTTTAATCTTTTCATAACCAAATTTGTTCTGAAGGGGAATTAACATGGGTCGGTTTTGTGTATATTTACACCTTACTTATAAGCCTCCTGTGACATGAAGACTCTTGACTCTGCAATGTTAGCAGCTACGTGGCTCATATTCCCACTGCACTGCAAGCTCTTTGCGGGCTCATGGATATGTGTCATCTTACATCCCTCATGGCATCTGAGTTGGGAGTTGACAACATACACAAACAGGAAGAAGAGGAGTTTCTAGGGCCAGTTCAGCTGAGAGTTCTCAAAAATGCACCAAGTCAAGGGGAGAACAAGTACCAACAGTAGAGTTGAGGTCAAGAGCAAGAAATACTGTGTAAGGTACCAAACTGTATCTCCTTGATGAGGGTAAGTGGCTAGTGAAGATGGCATGGAAGTTAGAGAAATAGGATCAGGAGAAAAAAAAGAATTCAAGGAGACGGCAGAAGGGTCAGTGAGCTAAATCCCATTTCTTGGCAAACTTTGCATGCTGTTGAGACATGGGATCTGCTGAAAGGGGCCACGAGAGACCACAGGGAGCGCTGGTGAGTTTCTGACTTCTAATGTATACTTACCAGATGGAGTAACAGGAGAATCAATAAACAATGTCTACACTTGACATTTTGATAAATAGAGCTATATTATTTGCTGAGGTGGCAGGTGTTACCACGGCAGAGATGTAAGTTATATAAGAATATCTTATGTCTTGCGGTGTTTTTACTGCACTTATATTATTTGTTACATAATAATCACAGCTACCCTGCTTATTGTTCTATGATAGGCTATCTGATCAACCCCAGTTCTGATTGTCCTTTGCTCTGTGACACAGGACATATTAAATTAACTTCTCTAAGCCTGGATTTTCTCATTTGTAATACGATGATGATAGCACCTAATCCACAGGGCTATAGAGAAGGTTAGAGGAGAGCAGAGATAGGAGATATTTACCATATAGCCTAGAAGAGTAATTTCTCAATACATATGAACCACTATCACTGTAGACAAATCATTAGGAAGAGACAAATGGTGGAATTTTGGAGAGATAGTCTCAGACGTGGATTCTAGGACCACACACAGTGTTACGAATTCTACCTTCAAAATATCACTTAATTCCCTCATTCAGAACTGCATTATTTTTTGTTAATATATTTATTTATTTATTTTTGGCTGTTTTGGGTGTTCGTTGCTCTGCACAGGCTTTCTCTAGTTGCGGCGAGCAGGGACTACTCTCTGTTGTGGTGTGCGGGCTTCTCATTGCAGTGGCTTCTCTTGTTGCTGAGCACAGTCTCTAGGCGTGTGCACTCAGTAGTTGTGGCACATGGGCTCAGTAGTTGTGGTGCATGGGCTTAGTTGCTCCGCAGCATGTGGGATCTTCCCGGACCAAGGCTCGAACCCATGTCCCGTGCATTTGCAGGCGGATTCTTAACCACTGCACTACCAGTGAAGTCCAGAGCTGCATTATTTTTCCCAATAGTATTCCAACAAATGCTCTCTTCCTCTCTATCTTGATTCAATCTACCCCTCACATGGCTATGGACTTCAGTGTGTGTGTGTGTGTGTGTGTTTTTTCCCAATTATAAAATGACGATGCTGATTTACTTCCACTTTGAAATTTAAAATTATCCTAAAACACATAAAATCCCAAGCAATATAATTTGTTAAATGATTTTAGTGTTTAAAGAAATAAAAAAGCAAACACAAAATAAAATAACTCAAAGCCAGCTACTCTTGATGTAGCAGGATGCTCACCGGGGGCAGTGGCTTTCAGGGGGGGTTGGCCAGCAGCTCTGACTGAGGTGTTGCCAGAAGTCCCCACCCGACATCCTAGACCTGTTTCCACAGTGAGGATTCATACTGCCCTTGTGTAGTTGATGACTTTGCAGACAGAAGGTGAAGAAAAGGAGAAGCATGGTTGGTGAGTCTCAGAGAGAGTCCCCGTGGGAAATATGTGTCACCTCATGAGACAGCCCTGGGAACAAGGCCAATAATCAGAGGGCTTCAGTTGTTCTAGACAAACCTAGTGGCTGTTACTTGACATGGCCCTGACCCAAACAAACCAAATGCCAAGTGGGAATAAACCTATCAGTAATACCGGGGAACCCTCTAATAAAGCAAATAGGGTAAGAGAAAAATATTTTCAGTTCAGCAGGAAAAAGGAAGTCCTGGGAACTTGTCATTTTGTGAGGCACGACACAGCAGAACATCGTGGACCTAGTGACAATGTGGAAGTGAGCGTGATATTCAAATAAGAGCCCGGAAGAAACTAGGGAGCGATTTAGAGGCAGCGATGGCCAGTGTGGTTAGTGGAGAAACTGGAGTCCCAGATATAGATGATGTCGGTGGTAAATGAAGCAGCAGGAGCTGAACCGGCAGCTCTGAGCAGCCTCCCTGTGTGACAGGCTCACCAGCCCCAGAGGCACGTGAGGCAGCAGGAGGAATTGCTGGGGAGGGGGGCCTGGAGCAGCGTGACAGGAGCAGTGAGAACAATGTCAGGAGGGGAGAGGGGGGCTCACGGGTCAGGGCAGAGTTCAGCCCCCAGGCAGGGGCTCCCTGGAAGATTGCTCCGGACGGGAGCAGCATGGCGTTGGCCAAGCAGAAATGAGCATCGACCAAGGCTGGAGGGACAATCAAATCAGAGCAGGTCGTGAGTAGACAATGAAAGTGGTTAAGGTGTTGTGTAAGAGCCCATCTCCGAGAATCCTAAGGGATGCTGGCGAGGGTAAGGACCCACGGACCATGAGAGCTGAGAGCCTCTGCCGGGCATGGCCAGTGGACTTGAGAGCTGGGAGGATCAATAAAAACTTACTTTATTATTACCTTATTATTGCAGAGGTAAGGCCCAGACAACCTTCAGATTACATTCATAAACTAAAGTATTTCCGTATAAAATTTGTATACATTTTACACATTTTTTTCTGGGTAAGTAAACACAGTAATACATCAAGATTAATAATACTTATATTTTAGAGGTTTCTTTTTTTTTGTCTGTTTCTTTTAGATTCTTTTTTTCTAATTCAATTGGCACTAAAACATCCAAACTGAGTCTTTTAGTCTCCAAGACGATTATTCAGTTGGTGTCTCCAATTAGTATTTTGAGACTCTTTATTGAAATTCTAAAAAAAAAAAGAATATCCCCCAAAAGTAATATTTAAACTTCCATCAATTTAGACTTTCCTACTAAGTAGAGGTGAGGCCTGTGATTCTCAACTCTGGCTGCAATTTAAAATGCTCAGGTAAATGTTTAAATATGCTGCTATCCAGCTGCCCCACTGCTGCAGACTCTGCCCTAATTGTTCTCGTGAGGTGGAGTCCTACGTGACAGAAGTTTTGAATCTCCCATGGTGATTCTAATGGGAAGACAAAGATAATTATCACTAAGCTAAGGGGCAAGAAGTTAAGAAAAGTGCAACAGATTTCAACTTTAGAAAGTACATCTGTCACCTGTGCTCTGCCCCTTCCCATCTCCAAAACATAAACACACAGGTGCACACACCTCCCCGGTCCCCACCAAGAATCCATCCTCCAGACTTCGCTGTATTTTAACATCTGATTCCCACAACCATGCTGGATCCCCACAGGTTTCTCTTACTTCTCTCTCCCCTCATCCTCTGCTAGGCTCCTCCCGTGGTGCCCCCTCCTGATTTCGACCAGAGCCCAAGGCTGTGGCCACTCTACTCAGTATCCCACTCCGTGTCTAACATGGGACCCGCCCAGACAAAATCTTAAACATTAGCTGAATTGAGGTAATGAAGTTGCTATTTGTGGTGTCTTACTAGCTGCTTTTTCTGCATGCTGGGAAGGCAAGGTTTTGTTCTCATTTTCCGGGTCACTCTTTCACAAAACCCCCAGGTTTCACGCTCGGAGTACTGTGTTCTCTCGTGCATACGTGCAGATGTATCTTCCATATTCTTTTTCCTAATTGTGTTTCTCTCTCGTTCGCTCGCTTTTAGCAGAAGAAAATAAGCGTTCAAACGGACACATGAGGAAAATATCATGAAAATGAGAGGACGTATTATCCACAGATCCTTGATAACACCCCGCCCCATGGGGCTCCTGCCCATCTCTGCCGCCCCCCTTCTGACCCTCTCCCCATCGCTCCCTGCATCTGATGAGGTCAACCTCCTCTCAGACCCTAGAACACACCGGGCTCCTTCCAACCTCTGCTCCTGTCCTTTCTTCCTGGAATATTCTTTATCCTGCTCATCACCTGCACATCCTACAAGTCTCACACTGATCTCATCCCCTCAAGGGGACATTCCCGACACCTTCTCATCGGGAAGGGAGGATAATTACCTGAAGAGGAAGCTCAGAAGTCCTCTCTGGCCTGTGAGGTGACAGCAGTGCAGATCCTCCTTCCAACCCAGTGCCTGACAGCGTTTATTTATATTTATTTTTCTGACAATGTTTAGATTATAAATTGATGTTAGTTGAAGGGATTAAAGAAAAGAAATGTGGGCATTATGTGAGGATATTGGTGCCTATAGACACAGAGGCTATGGACACATGAACCCAGTGAAAGTGTAAGTTTTAATTTTTTTGTATTATCCTTAGAGTTCTAAAAATCTCCAACATAAAGAGCTCTGTTACCCCTCAATATAATCTTCAGGTATATCAATAATCAAAGGGAAACAACCAAAGTAAATGTTGTCAATATTTATGATTGAAGTAAAAGCAACATTTTGAATGGAAAACAGAAGTTGGTCACTGATCAATGTTCTGTCCTTTCTTTATAGTAATTGAAAATTCTCCTTGGGAACATTGATTGACAAGATGAGGATGTGAAATTTCATAAACTTCTTATAAAGGCTTGGGTTATCCTCATTTATAAATAATGACACTCAGAAGAAAATTAGGGTTTTTAATGTTAAAACGTTAAATAATAACCACATTATGAATCAGTTAATAAAATGGTTAATAAATCAGTTAATAAACTGGTTTATCTTTTTAATATATTCATTCTACTTTAATGAGCATAATTTATAATTTATAATTGCCTGTGACATCCTATAAATGAATTTATATACTTTCAGTAAACTTCTAGGATGGAATAGAAAAGTGTATGGTGGACAAAGAGGTTGAAAAAATGAAAATATATAATTAAAAATCAACTTTGTTGTTATAGCATCTAGACCAGAGAAAAGAAAGAAATCAGTAAGTATATAGAAGATCTGAGTGACACTATTCATCTTGAAGTAATGAACATTTCTAGAGTTCTCCACCTAATAATTGCAGAATAAAATAATATTTTTTTCTAGTGAACATGGAAAATTTACCAAGATATTCTGGCCCAAAAAACAGGCTCATTAAATATGAAAATAATCAAAATATTACAAATTATGTTAAGAGAATTAAACAAGATCTTGCATGTAAGGGCTCAGGTGGGCACAGAAGGCTGCTTCCCACCCACCACTCTAACCACAGACAAGGGAAAACAGAGTTTCAGCTGGAAGTCATTAGGTCATTGTGGATCGAGGGGGATGGAGAAGTAGAAACAGACCGTGAGAGATGAAAAGGGTCCAAAGCAGGACCAGAATCCAGCACTAAGAGTGACCACCCTGGGGCCTATTTAGACAACTGACACAATTATCTCCAATCATTCATTGGGATTATTGTGTTTGCTACGTGGTCTTAGATATGTGCTAATAAATACATCATCTCATGTAATTCTCCACACAGCTCTATGACATAGTAGTATGGTCATCTCTGCTTTAGACGTAAGGAAAGTGAGGCTAGAGTTGGTTAGGTGGCCTGTCCAACATCACACAAACAGGAAGGGGTAGAGCTAGGATGGGAATGTTTGTGTAATTCAGGACCAGCTTGTACATTTCCTAGCAGCATCCTCATGTCTAAATGGATGAGCCACACCTCACACAAGCACCTTTAATTCAGGTTTGGGGAAGGAACTGTGAAAAGTCTCCTACATATTTTGCTTAATCTTTTGAAAAATAAAAGAATGTATAGGGCTTCCCTGGTGGCTCAGTGGTTAAGACTCCGTCTGCCAATGCAAGGGACACGGGTTCCAGCCCTGGTCTGGGAAGATCCCACGTGCCGCGGAGCAACTAAGCCCGTGGGCACACCTACTGAGCTCACGCACTACAAATACTGAGCTCGCGAGCCACAACTGCTGAAGCCCGAGCGCCTAGAGCCCTTGCTCTGCAACAAGAGAAGCCGCCTCAATGAGAAGCCCGTGCACCGCAACGAACACCCAACGCAGCCAACAATAAAATAAATAATAAAATAAATAATAATAAAAGTATATATATATAAAATACTGTTACAGCATTAAATAAAACACAGCTGTCACATTTTATCAAGTGTAATGAGGAAGAGAAAGAAACAAAACTGAAAGATTTTATTTTTTTATTTTTTTTATTGTTTTAAAAGATGTTCTGTATAGCAATTTTTTTTTTTTAAAGATTTATTGATTGATTGATTGCTATGTTGGGTCTTCGTTTCTGTGCTAGGGCTTTCTCTATTTGCGGCAAGCGGGGGCCACTCCTCATCGCGGTGCGCGGGCCTCTCACCGTCGCGGCCTCTCTTGTTGCGGAGCGCAGGCTCCAGACGCGCAGGCTCAGCAGCTGTGGCTCACGGGCCCAGCTGCTCCGCGGCACGTGGGATCCTCCCAGATCAGGGCACGAACCCGCGTCCCCTGCATTAGCAGGCAGACTCTCGACCACTGCGCCACCAGGGAAGCCCCAAAACTGAAAGATTTTAATAATTAATTAGTTAATTAACTAATTCCCATGGTTCACTTTTTTTTTTTTTTTTTTTGTCTGCGTTGGGTCCTGGCTGCAGCACGTGTGCCTCTCACCGCGGCAGCTTCTCCCGTTGCGGAGCTCTGGCTCTAGGCGCGAGGGTCTCCGCAGCTGTGCCTCTCGGGCTCAGCTACTCTTCAGCATGTGAGATCCTCCTGGACCAGGGATCGAACCCACGTCCCCTGCACTGGCAGGTGGACTCCCAACCACTGGGACACCAGGGAAGTGCTGGTTCACTTCTATTCTCCACCCCTCAACTTTTGGGGGCTGTGCTCAGGTGCTGGTTAAGGTGCGAATGCACAGAACTCAGGAAGGCCTCCTTCTTCAGCAGAGATGCCCGCAGAGGCTCTAAGCAAGCCCACAGTCCCTCCCTGCTTGGACCCCTGAACCTCCTCTTCTCACAGCCCCCCTGCCATCAGGAGGATCCTCAGCATCTGCCCACATCTCCCTCTCCCTCTTAGGAGAGTGGCTTCTACATTGATTTCCTGAGCAACATTATCAGCGGGACCCTTCCTCATTCTAACTCCCAGATACAAGGACATTCCACTAACAGTGCTATACATTGCTTTTAAAAAGATCCACTTAGGGCTTCCCTGGTGGCGCAGTGGTTAAGAATCCACCTGCCAATGAAGGGGACATGGGTTCGAGCCCTGGTCGGGAAGATCCCACATGCCACAGAGCAACAAAGCCCGGGCGCCACAACTACTGAAGCCCATTGCCCCTATAACCCGTGCTCCGTAACAAGAGAAGCCACCACAATGAGAAGCCCGCACACAGCAATGAAGACCCAGCATAACTGAAAATAAATAAATAAATAAATAAATAAATAAATAAATTTATGAAAATAAAAAAGATACACTTAACTGCCTGTATCAGTTTTCTGTTGTTGATGTAACAAATTACCACAAGTTCCTTCTCTTACAGTTCTGGAGGTCAGAAATTCAAAATGGATCTGACTGTGCTAGCTTTAAAGTGTCAGCAGGTCTGTTCCTTCTGGAGGATCTGTTGCAGGGTCTGTTCCCTGCCTTCACCAGCTTCTAGAGGCCACATGATTTCCTCGCTTTCTGGCCCCGCCGGCAGTCACATCACTCCCACCTCTGCCCCAGTCCTCATACTTCCTTCTCTGGCTGTGACTCTCTGTCCTTCCTCTTTCATAGCTGAAGACCTTTGTGATTGCTTTGTGCCCATAAAAATTATCCAGGAGAGCCTCCGCAAGTCAAGATTCTTAATTTAATCACACCCACACAAGTTCCTTTAGCCGTGTGAGGTAATATATTTGTATGCTTAGGAATTAGTCCATAGGCTTTCTGAGGAGCCATTATTCTGTTGACCACACTACCCTTTCTGCACAACTTGAAAAAAAAATTGTTTTACACTGATGGAAGAAATTTTCACATATTAAGGTATGGGGAAGTCATTCTGGCTTATACATGACTTGAACTTTAGGGTATCCCAAACAGCCTGTTTGTAGCCTATTCAACATGCACTGTATACCTGCTATTAACCATTAAAGAAAAAAATGCATTTAAAAATCAAATGGAGCAACTATGGTTTAGGCTTTCAAAATGGACCGGGTGGCGGCTGTAGACAAGGTTTCAAACGCATTCTTTTATTACTGAAAACTGGAGTTTTCTGACCTGTATTGTTAGCGAACACAAGTTCATGTGCCTGATACAGAGTGAGACCATGGTTTATTGCAGAACCATGCAAAGGAGAATGGGAGGCTCATGCTCAAAAAACCCCAAACTCCCTGAAAGGTTTCAGCAAAGCATGTTTAAGGGCAAGCTTAAGGAGGGGTGAGGTTGGTTGTTGGCACACGAATCCTTTGTCCACAAAGGTCAGGTTACAATGTTCCTGTAAACCTCCAACAAAAGAAATGTTATTCTCTGTTCTGCAACTTTTTATCTTTATATGAATGGAAAAGTGTTATACTCTGAATGGTCAGAGCATTGAGAATGGGCTATCCTGCATATCTCATGCTATAGGCAACATGTTTAACTTGAAGCAAAAACAATAGGATATATAGGTTAAAGTAAACAAACAAACAAACAAAAAAACCAGACCTAATATGAAGTCAGATTGTTCTTGTTCCTGTTACAGTATCAGACTCAAGGACACCAACAGCCATTCTCAAAACAGTATCTGCTGGCAGCTGCCACCTGCAAACTTACGGTCTCCAGGTCTCCCCTTGTAACTATGTAGCAATTTCAAACACCAACCAATCCTTTCTTAATAGGCACCCTTACCTCTTGCCAGCTCCAATTATAATTGTTTTCTTAAATTTTTATTTTATATTGGTGTATAGTTGATTAACAATGTTGTATTAGTTTCAGATGGACAGCAAAGTGATTCTGTTATACATACACATGTATCTATTTTTTTCAAATTTCTTTCCCCATTTAGCTTATTACAGAATATTGAGCAGAGTTCCCTGTACTATACAGTAGGTCCTTGTTGGTGATCTTTTTTAAATATAGCAGTGTGTATGTGTCTATCCCAACTTCCCAATCTATACCCTCAACTCTTACCCTCTGGTAACCATAAGTTCATTTTCTAAGTCTGTGAGTCTGTTTCTGTTTTGTAAATAAGTTTGTTTGTATCATTTTTGGCTGTACCAATTTACATTCCCACCAACAGTGTAGGAGGATTCCATTTTCTCCACACAGTCTCCAGTATTTATTCTTTGCACATTTTTTGATGCTGGCCATTCTGACTGGTGTGAGGTGATGTCTCATTGCTGTTCTGATTGGCATTTCGCTAATAATTAGCCATGTTGAACATCTTTTCATGTGCCTCTTTGCCAACTGTATGTCTTCTTTGGAGAAATGTCTATTTAGGTGTTCTGCCCATCTTTTCATTAGGTTGTTTGTTTTTTTGATATTGAGCCGCATGAACTGTTTATAAATTTTGGAGGCTAATCCCTAGTCAGTTGTATCATTTGCAAATATTTTCTCCCATTCTGTGGGTTGTCTTTTCATTTTGTTTATGACTTTCTTTGCTGGGCAAAAGCTTTTCTGTTTAATTAGTTCACTTTTGTTTATTTTTGTTTTTATTTCCATTACACTAGGAGATGGATAGTAAAAGATATTGCTTTGATTTATGTCAAAGAGTGTTCTGTGTATATTTTCCTCTAAGAGTTTTATAGTATCCAGTCTTACATTAGGTCTTTAATACATTTTTAGTTTATTTTTGTGTATGGTGTTAGAGAATGTTCTAATTTTATATTTTTACATGTAGGTATCCAGTTTTCCCAACACCAATTTATTGAAGAGACTGTCTTTCCTTCATCGTATGGTCTTGCCTCCTTTCTCATAGATTAAATGACCATAGGTGGGTGAGTTTATTTCTGGGCTTTCTATCCTGTTCCACTGATCTATATTTCTGTTTTTGTGCCAGAACCATACTGTTTTGATGACTGTAGCTTTGTAGTATAGAGTGAAGTCAGGGAGCCTGATTCCTCCAGCTCTGTTTTTCTTTCTCAAGATTGTTTTGGCTATTCAGGGTCTTTTCTATTTCCACACAGATTTTAAGATTTTTTGTTCTAGTTCTGTGAAAAATACAACTGATATCTTGATAGGGATTGTATTGAAGCTGTAGATTGTCTTGGGTAGTATAGTCATTTTAACAATGTTGATTCTTCCAATCCAAGAACATGGTATATCTTTCCATCTGTTTGTGTCACCTTCGATTTCTTTCATCAGTGTCTTAGAGTTTTTGGAGTACAGGACTTCTGTCTCCTTAGGTAGGTTTATTCCTAGAAAATCCTAAAGATGCTACAAGAAAACTACTAGAGCTCATCAATGAATTCTGTAAAGTGGCAGGATACAAAATTGAAACATGGAAATCTGTTGCATTTTTATACACTAACAATAAAAGGTCAGAAATGGAAATGGAAGAAACAAATCCAGTTACCATCACATCAAAATATATACATATAATTCTTGACAATCAACTTATACCATTTTTAGTTTTTTGCCTTTATAAGCCTCCCCAATTTTGTAGTCTGGCTGAACACATTTCAGGTCCTTCTAGAATCTGTCTCTCCTGAGCTTCAGACCTCAGTTTGGCTCAAATAAAATTCTTTTCTATTCCTAGTATAGATTGATTTAGTGATTATTTATATTGACAACACAATTAAAGAGTTTTTTATAACACTTCAGAATATAATGAACATCTAAAATATGAGTGACAGATACTAAAGCCCACTTTCATTTAGTGCACGGAGGCTGCTACAAGGGCAGGGGTCAGGGACGTGCTCTGGGCCCAGCAAGGAGGGCCTCGACAGCTCTCTGCTCCTCCCAGGCGCTCCGAAGCCCACTGCGCCGCCCCTGGGGGTGGGGGGTTGGGGACAACTGCTCAAGTATCATGGAGACCCTGGGGACATGACTATGAGTTGGGAGGTGCCTGGACCTGCACCCTTCAGAGACCATCTCCGTCTATGACACTCCAAGCCCTGTAACTGCCAACCTGAGGTCCTCTTCTTATGGAGCAAGGGCTCATGTGACTGAGGTGCAGAAAGCCCAACTCTGACAGCAGGTGTTTTAATCAAAGTAAGGGTTTATTTACAGATCTCCAAGCAAGGGAGTGGGAGACAAGCTACAGATACACTCCAATTTAGCCTTTGAGTTAGAGGCTTTTTTAAAGGGAAGAACAAAGAGGCTGCCATTAATCATCATCTTTTGACATTTCTGTGACTCTTTTTTTTCCTTTTTCAACAAATCGAAGTTGACTTATTGATACAATATTCTGTTACTTTCTGTTGTATAGCAAAGTGATTCAGTTTTATATATATTTTTTTATTATTTTCAATTATAGGTTATTACAAGATATTGAATATAGTTTCCTGTGCTATGCAGTAAATCCTGGTTAGTTACCTATTTTATGAACATATTTGTGTAACTGTTAATCCCATACTATATGTGACATTTGTTCATCAGAGCTTCAGAAGTCAGGCTGTCTCTGGTTTATGATTCTCAGGTCAGGTGGTCCCTGGCTCAGGGGTCTTTGAGCTCATCCTGCCCTGGAGAAACAACCTGAATTTGGAGTGAACGATGACATCTACCACAGCAACTGGTACATTGATGATGTTAACAACAGAAGTGTAATCACCTGACTCTGCTTGATGAGTGTTCAGTTAGCACAGGATTGAGGTCAGAGGTGACAAAGAAAAGGAAGAAAGTTTTGGATAGAGAGATCATCTGTAAACTCAGTGAGGGAGTTCTGTTTTAGGGGGACTTGGATTCACCCTGCAGGGCGTCGGGAGGACAGCACCTCACTCCTGGTGCCCAGCCCCCATCAGCTCCTGGACGGACCCCTGCCCCTGAAGAGGCCACTCTGGGGGAAGGAGGAGCTGCTGGGACAGCGGCCCCTGAACCCCTCTCTCCTCTGGCCCATCTCAGGGCTCCGAGTTCCCGCAGGATCGGAGGCGGAGGCCCAGGGGGGAGCGAGTGGCCAGCGGGAGGAAGAGGCGCCCAGCTTAGCAGCGGCCAGAGTGCAGGAAGCCGGGGCGGTTCTGGTCCCGTGGGGGACGAGCCTGGGGCCGGAAGGCTTTCTGCGAGGAGCGCGGTGCCGGCCGCCGGCTCCCCACCTCTGCCGCCTTCCCTGTGGGCGGAAGCCTCTGGGCGGCTCTGGACAGGGAGTTGGCCGCTTTTCCCGCCTCTTCTACAGCTCCAGGCCGGGCCCCTGCAGCGGAACTCCTTGTACCTGCAGCGCTTGCCCCGCCTGGAAGCCCGGGGCGCGGAGCAGAGAGGCCAGGGCCCGGGGCCCTGGGCTCCGCCCGCACCGAGGGGCTCCTCTCAGACCCGCCGGCTCAGATGCAGGAAGAGCCGGTGGATCCACAGCCGCCTCCTCACCAGAGAGGAGGTTCTCTTCTTGTCGCAGGAAGAATGCAGAAACAACAGGGAGAAGGAGAAGGCACAGCGCGGGCTTCTGGGGAACAGGGAGCCGACGGGGGTGAGCAGCGACGCTGAGCTGCTTGGACAGACTGCTTACACGGGGCGTGAAAATGAAGGGGCGGAGTATTCATTGGGGAGGGTGGGGCTTGGGGTCACACTTCCTGGTTTTCACCCCAGCTCCACCTTTCTGAGCAGAGGGGGGAGTTTCGTCCTTATTTAGCCTTGCTGGGAAGTGTCCCGGTCCTGGTGCATGATGGGAACTTCTCATCTGCAAGGCTAATTTTATTGTAATGAGGGCATAATGAGCAAAAGGTTACATTTAGAGGCCTTAGATTCCCGTTTTCCCACCTTCCTTTGCCTCCAGGACACTTGTCACCCCAAAATGTATGGTTTTCTGTCCCTCCAGAAGTTCCTGCTTTTCTTTGTCTGCCTACAGACCCCCTTTGTTTACAAGGTGTATGGTTTCCTGCCATCTGGCCCTACCCCTTTTCTCTGCTCACATCTAGCTGTTTGCCTGCTGGAGCAGCCAGAGGTGCCGCCCTGGGCTCCGGGCACGATGGGGGCAGGGGCGCTTAGACTTCTCACTCTGCTGGCTTCCAGACTGAGGCCAAATAACTGGAGCGGGATGAGCTGGGCCCCTGTGTTGTCTGTCCTGAGCCCAGGGCTGGCGCTGGACAACAAGGCAGGAGCCAACTATACATGCCCAGGCAGGCGCCTTCTTTAATCCTTCATCTCTGGTGTGAAAGAGCCCAGATTTCCCATCCTGGGCAAAAATTATTCTTTAAAAATATTTTGCAGAAGGCGTTCTGTTCTCTGACAAAATAAGATGTCGGTTGAATTAACATCACCAGAGTCATCTGTAGGCATTTGCTGTGAGCAGCAAGGGCAGCTCATAGCCCCAAACCCTTTAGGTGCTGGGAGCAGAACACAGCTGCTCGACTCCCCTGGGTCATTAGCTGTCAGAGAAGCTGGAGCCTTACAGGCCATAACATCCTACAAGCCTTGGGACAAATTCTGCCCCCAGCCTGTGCTGCAGGACCTGCAAGCGAAAAATGATTTTTGTATTTTTAAATGTTGGAAAAACATTGAAATATTTTGCAACATTTGAGAATTATATGACATTCACATTTTAGTGTCTATAAATAATATTTCATTGGAGCACAGCTCCTTTGTTTACCTTTTATCTGTGGCTGCTTTCCTGCTACAATGGCAGAGTTGATGGATAAAGCAGAGGTCATATGGCAAAGTTTAAGATATTCACTCTCTGGCCCTTTAGAAAAGTCGGCCAGCTCCTTCTCTAGAAAAGTAGTATTTTCTTACCACTGTATGCTGAAGGTTACACTTAATAGGCAGGTAAACTTTTGGTGAATTTTGCCCCTGGAAATAAACCTTGGGTAGCTGTAAAACTGATTACATTACTCTAAGGAATCTCATAATAAACCTAGACACCAAATGGGCAATTATTACTAGGCTGAGAAGGGAATTCATGTGCTGACTTCTTTCATCCAAGAAATCACCACAAATGAACATAACTGGAATACATCTCCTATCTGAATTAGCATCAACTACAGAAACTGCCAAGTATTTCCAATCCTACGAATGGGACAGAGTAAACCATAAAATTAGTTTGACCTTTGGTTTAGAGACATCTCTTTTAACTGTAGCAGTGTTTGTCAAAGTTTATTGAACATGAAAATCAAAAAAAAAAATAATTTATTGATAGAAAACTATCAGGATTTAATAAGTTCTATTTACACTCAGAGGAATGAAAGCTATAAAAATGGTCACATTGATGACACAATTACTATATAATTTACATATGCTTATGAAAATTTTATAAAAGCCAAAATAACTAATTAGAATCATACTATTTTTTGTCATTAAATAAAAAGCATTTTCATGCAACTTCCTGGTATACTCTTGCATCTGTTGCACCGTTTCTTTCTTAAAATGCATTCCTGCATAATGAGAACACATAGATAAAGACAGTTTGTATTTTTCTTTTGTGTTTATAAGTACATTTTAGTTGAAATTTATCAATAGTGTATAAAGCCTATAATACATTCTGGGAAATGCTGATTTATCTGGTAATAACCTGTTATTTTGGACTGTTTTGAATTATCTAAAATTAAATTAGAATAAAATTAGGACACCAATAAAATAATCAAAATAGATATCATTTTGTCTATTATTATTTAAAATGAAAACTCATTAAATATCAAATAAAATCGTTCGTAAATAGAATTTTAAGGGGCTTGTAGAGAAAATTTTCTATGCTTATAAAGCATACTGATTTTCAAAAACATAATTTAGAATTCAAGCAATTAAATTTAAAAGTACTTATTTTATAATGTAGTGAACAGTAAACCTTGCTCTTAGGAAAGGAAATCTAGCTTTCCTCTTCTTGCATCTTGCAGAATAGCTCTCCAAGTGTTCAGAATTCTGTAAAATATTTGTACTAACCCAATCATTCTGAAAATATATAATCTTTCAGAGTCCTATAATTTATAATGTTTTAAACATGGATTTTATTTTATCAAGGGCCAACTTATCATTGTAGACTAGATGCTAACATCTTATAATTGTACAATATATGAACACTTGCCAGAAACCTCTGGAGGGTAGACATACACATGGATCTCTGGGGGGCTGGGTGTTGTGTCACTGTCAATGAGTTTACGCGCCCCTGGTGTTTGAACATATTCTGAAAATAGGACTCTTACCATGTCTGCAATCATCTTCCACCTTCGTAGTCATGGAGATATCCATCTGTTTTTGGTGGAAAAACAAAACAAGACGAAACAAACCCTTGACTATGAAGTCTAAGGTAAGTGATGAACCTATGCCTGACTCTGAATTCTTGGAATGTTCCTGTCCAGGTGCAAACAGTTCTTCAGGACTAGCACTCTTGTTAAGGTTAAATTAATTCTCTTTTCAGTTATGAGGAAAATATTAAATAAAATTTAAAAGCAATAGAATTAATCGAAGCACCAGAGTTTAATCACAAATCATGTGTTTATTCTCGTGGCTATTCATCCTTGACGTGTGCATACATATTTGAACACTAATATAACAGTTAACATCATTTGTGTTCTACTTTTATTTACCATTCAAAGTTAGTTCCTGATTAACCCTAGTGTTTCTAAGTATATTACAACCTCATAAAAATAGAAAGTCACTAACTGATCAATAATCACTGCATTGAAGGAAAACTGGCCCATTCTTACTGAGCACAAGGTTTCATTGTTTTGAGAGACACACGCTCGCTCAGTAGTGCTTACATATGTCCAAGCGCTGATCCACTGAACTGGGGATGCTTTATTTCTTGTTACTTGTTACCAAATTTTGCGTTCAACATTTCTCAAGATACTTCACTATCTACACATTCCTGCTGTCCATTTGTAATACACTTTCCCACAGTTGATATTGTAGAGAATATTTTTTCCTGGAACTCAGCACTCATGCTTTTGCGTAGTCATTAGCAGTTGTTTCTGTTCTGAAGTGTGCAGTGAGCATCTCTGGATTGGCCTGAGGTGACCAGCTGAGTGACTATAGCAGCTCACTTAACTCCTCCGTCACTGAGGGTCTGGACGAATGGGACCTTAGGGTCCCTTGTGTTCATTCTTCAGCACATTTCCTGAGAATTGTACACACTGGGGACACATTAGTAAGCGAGACACAAGGGACCCTGCTCTCACGTTGCTGGGGGGAGTACACAGACTCCTGTAAATGGAAGTCTAAGAAAAATAACTTTGAAGAGCGCTACCAAGACAACAAAGCTGGCGATGACCGAAGGCCAGAGCGCCCGGGCCGCTGCTGCCGGGACAGCCGGCCAGTCTCACCACAGTGGGGCGTTCTCTGCTGCTGACTCAGACTCCTTCATTACAGATTGCATTTGAGATGTGATGGGAAAAGAGAAAGCTCTAATGTGCAATGGGCTGGGGAGAGGCCAGCGTCAGACGAGGGGGGCCCTGAGGCTTTTCTGAGGCGCTAACATCTGAGCCGCCATGCAGGTGAGCAGAAGCCACCAGCCCTTTGAAGGTCTAGGGCAAGGGCATCCTAGGCAGAGGGAAGAGCAAGGACGGAAAGTTGGAGATGGGTCCAAAGCCGGATGGTGAGAAAACACTGTGGCTCCATTGTCCTCAGTGAAGGGCATGAATGATGGGGTGGAGGGGGAAGGGGAGGGATGGGCCGAGTCAGGGCCTGGCTCAGGCTGGGAATCTGTGGTCTGAGATTTCCTTCTGCTGTAAACGCTCCTCTACGTTCCTAGTGCACATTAGATGTCCTCTGTCCACACAGGGGGAAGACAGAGGGTCTAGCAGTCATATTGGGCTGGATGGAGGAGGCGAGGCACCAGCAAGATCACGGGGTCTGAAATCATCAGGGACTTTTGTGACATCAGTGAGTCAATTTCTAACACAGGAGACTGAAGACCAAGTTCAGCAGTCTTGCTCAGCATGAGCCAAAATGAATTCATTTATAAATTTGCAGAACTATTGTCTCAAAGAAAAAGTTCATCTTTCTGAAGATCACATAGAAAGGTTACACGGGAACCAGACCTTAGAAATCCTACTTCTGTGGAAGAAAGTCACCAGGAAATTGCTTGGAGAGTTTAAGGAACGTGTAGCTTTAAAATAAAGAAAGAAAAGATGGAAAAATAAGAGGAGTTCAGGGGTGAAGGGGCTCATTCTAAGCCAGCAGGCTGTGTCTGGTGGTAGGCAGCCGCTCAGTGCTGCACACTCCTTCCCCTGTTGCCAGGATCATTCGTATTGTGCTTTATCTGCACCACTTACAAACGCAATTCAGCTGAAATAACTCTTACTGACTCAGCTAACTCTCACTTGACGTTCTCAGCTCACGGGCATGTGGAGTCTGCAGGAACCCCCTCCTCCAGAGAAGGTGCAGAGTCTCCACTTGACACATGTGTCCCATGTCCCATCATTTCACCAGTGTCACATGGCCTCCCTGCTTGCCTCTGCACAGCATTGTTCCTGACAGGATCTCTTTTTAGGCGGGGTAATCGTTCTTGTCAGCCATCACCTCAGCATCAATGTCCTCTCACCTGCAATTTTACTTCTATATTCTTTGAAAGAGCATTTCAACAAATTCTCGATTTGAACATATATGTTTTGTATTTATTGATTTTTATGCATCCTTCAGTGTATCCTATGCTCTGGCTGCCCTTAGCTTGTCGTGAAACCCCTGTCTGAGTTTATGAATGACATCGAATCTCCCTTCCTGTTACCTCTTTTCCATTCTTCTCCACCCTTCTGTGACACATGTCACTACAGACACATCCTCATTGCCATGACATTCCGTCCTTCCTTTGGGATGCTTATTAAGCCTTCCTGCTTCTCTGCTGCATCGTGGACCCATGTGTGCTCTGCCCGCCACTCCCAGCAGCCTCCCCCCTCGCTCTTCCCTTTGGAATCCCTGCCTCCCAGTTCAGCCGTCATTACTGGGCACCAGCTCCCAAGGACTAATCTTCAACCTGACTTCCCGTGTCCCCGAATCTGGGCCCTGAAGTATCTTCCCCTGAATAATTACCATGTATCAAACCTCATTCCTCTCCCTCTTCTTCTCCTCAGCTACATGCCCTGTGGATGCTTCTTCTCTCCTGGGCACCCAGGCTCCATGGTTCAGAATCATCCATGATCCATTTCTCTATACACGGGAGGTTATCTGGCCATGTTGAGTCCAGCTGTAATGGAGTGAGATGAACAATGATAGGCAGAGGGCAAGGTAGAGACAGGAGGTATGTACCAGGCCAAGCTGCGATTGGGTGAGAATACAGGTCAGTGCTCAGAAGAAGAGAGGATTATGGAGGGTTTCTGAAGGTAGAACAGATTGGGAAATATTTTTAAACACAGGTGGAGAAGAGGTCTGATAGAGAGGTTACAGTTTAAAGAAAGCAGAAGTCTTATTGCTAGTTTCCTCAGAAGGCTTCAGCAACTCACTATCTTTACATAGTAACATCTTATCAAGTGTTCTTTCAATTAGAGAAACTCCAGGTTACACATCCCTTGGAAACTTATCCTATAAATTTTCTAGCAGTGGAAAACCATAGGCCAAGATTACGCATGGCAGTGTTGTTTGGAATACCAAAAGATCAGTACATATTGGTGTTTATTCCCATGTGGATTGGTGAAGTGAGCTGGTGCTCTTCTTTGTATTTTGTTTACATGTCCTTCACACAAAGCCCAGCAGAATGTATGAAGCAGAGGTGCAGTGTGACAAGTGTGCTCCTGTTACCGAACACAAGTTCCTGTGCTCGATGGCCAGTGAGGCCAAGCAAGTGGAATGTCAGAGTTTGGAGCAGAGAAAGGTGTATTGCAGGGCCACGCAAGGAGATGGGTGGCTTGTGCCCAACAAAAGCCCAAACTCCCCAAAGGCTTTCAGCAAAACATTTTGAAAGGCTAGATGAGGGGGTCGACATTGGTTGTTGCAAACTTCTTGGTGCAGGAAAATCCTTTGTTCACGAAGGTCAGGTCGCGGTGTTCCTGTAACCTCCAACAAAAGAAATGTTGTTCTCTGTTCCACAACTTTTATCTCTATATAGATGAAAAGTGTTATCCCCTTAAAGGTCAGAGCCTTGAGAATGGGCTATCTTGCCTATTTCAGGCTAGAGGCAACATTCTTAACTCAAAGGGAAGGCAATAGAACACAGAGGTTAAAGTAAAGAAACATCCACTGCAGAGTGAAATTCGTTCTTCCCTATGATGACACTCCTTACAACGTGTCTGATCGCCGTGCAGCTGGGACACTGTGTGCCCGAGCGTCCACTTTCCTTCCCACGAGTGTGGCTGTGATGGGACCAGAGGTCTGAATGGGGAGGTAAGTAGGGGTGCTTTAGTCCTCTTTTAACTCCCAGCCTACTAGCTTTTAATCTGAGGGGATTAGGGAGCCCAGGGAGCCTGGGGCCTCCCTGAAATCACGTATAAAATGTGTTTGTGCACAGGCTTTTGTTCATATAAGATTAAATGCTCTGGGTCCAGCCTCTCAAGAATATTTTATCAACATTTCTAGTCTTTAGTTCTTCCTGTGAATTGTATCAGAACACACAGCTACAGTAATTTCAGCACATATTAATTGTTAACTGTATCGAGTAAAAATAAGCTTTCGAGGATTGGGGGAGACTGGTCGTCGAAAAGGTGTAAAAACATTCTGTGGAATACAACGTATTGAGAGCATTCGAGCCTGCACTATGAGTGTTACCAAATATTTTAATCAATAGTAGTTTGTTTCCCACCTGTGAGCTACTAGGTTAAGTCTTTTGTTTGTTTCTCTGTTAGTTTGTTTTTCTACATAAGAAAACCTAACTTATCAAGTCTGTCTCTCTGAACAGGATCACAGGACAAAAAATTCAGGGCTGGTCCCAAGTACATTTTTAGATGGCAGAGCCTGTTTCTGTGGTTAATTGTAAAAGTTTCATAGATATCTTTTCAGATGGCTTTGTGCTCTTCTACAGCTACCCCTGCAGGCTAATGTGGTTGTACTTAGTGCACTAATGCATATAAATATGTATGCTTCCGTGGCAAGTGTGGCAAGCTGCTTAAAAACCAAACAAACAAAACACCAGAGAACTGAAGGTTATTTTTTGTTTGTTTTTTTGGTTGTTTGGTTTTTTGTTTTTTGTTGTTTTTTTTTTTATAATGGACTAAAATTGCCCCTTGCTGTCCAATCTGTAGAAATGCCCAGTGTATATAGTCTGAGCCTTCTCTACTGAGAGCCACAGTAACTAAGATATCAAGGTAAATTAGACCCACATGTCTTTCTAATTATATTCTATTTACAATGAGTTATGTAGTTATATTTATACTCTGTCTCCAGAATTCCCAAACTCTGGTTGCAGAAAATAAGAAATCTGTAAATTATTTTAAATTGTGGGAGATGTAGAAAACAGTATCAGGCCATCCCGTGCTTTCTGTAGATCCAGATTATCCAGGAATAAAATGCCTTTAGGGACCCGGAGCGGAAATGCTCCCTGGCTCTCTGACGCTTCGTCAGGACCGAAACCCAGGGCGCCCTGAGCTGCTGCTGCCAACACGGAGGCTCGGCTGCTCAGCACCGCGGGGGCATTGCCTGCTGCCCACTCGTCCTCCTTTATTTTATATGGCATTGGACACATAGCAGCAAAAGAGAAATCTCTAAATTGGCAGAAGCCACCAGGTATGCAAAAACGGTGTTTTTTAATGTTGGTTTGGGTTGTTTGTTTTTCATGTAACAATCCCTGACAGAACTGGCCCAAACAAGTTTTGAGACTAAAATGTACCTTTTCTTCCACTGAGAGACCCCAGTAGCCAAACTAATAAACTCGTCCGTCTTTTCTATGAGCCTACAAAAATTCTGGCTTGCCTTGGGCGCGTAACTGAGTTCCAGGCTGGCTTAAGCCCAGCGAGTGCTCAAGAAATGTTCTAGTTACTAGAGTAGAAAACAGTGTGCAGCCAGGGTTTCATTAATTGTGCTTCGTGTGTGTTCTGTTTTTAATCCTTTCATAAAGATCCATTCTCTCCCACAGAATAAACCTACTTGTTGCTTGACTCCGAAATGCATTGGCGAGGCTTTACAACAAGCTAGTTTTATAACACCACATGCACAGTTACTGTTGTTGTTGATTTTTAATAAAAGCAGTGCACATTTTATTTCAAGTTTACCCTACTTTAGGGAAGCAATTCCCTTGTGGTCCCGTGGTTAGGACTCGTGCTTTCACTGCCAAGGGGGCTGGGGGAGTAAGACGCCAGTTTACAGCCATGTTGCAGGGCCCAAAAAACCCCAAACCAAAAACCAAACACATTTCCCTTTCATCCCTGTCAAGGTGTGTAGTGTTTATTTGTATAATTTCCCCAACCTTTAAAACAATGTTTTCAAATCTACATTTACACACAAGTAACATAGATTTATTTTCATTTCTGTTAATTGAATAATTCGTGTTGCTTTGCGACTTGCTTTTCTCATGTAACAGTAAGACTTTGAATTACCACCCTTTCCTTTTTTTTTTTTTTTTCTCTTGGTTTTTCCTTTGCTGTATAATAACAGTGCAAAAATCTTTCCAGAACCACCTAGCTCTGTTGTAAGCATATCTAGGTTCGTACTTTATTTCTATCCCTCATTATTATGCTGATCACTATGTAAATAATTGTGTCTAATTTTTCGTGTATAAATTTTATTTAAAGTGAACAAAGCCCAGTCACCAAACATTTTTTGTCGTGTCTTTACAGAGTCTAGTCTTGTTTCAAATTCCTTACAACTTTCAGGCAAAAACTTCATTGTAAAATTTAGGTTAGACTTTAGGCTGTATCTAGTGCCCCTAATTCTGTTATTAAAATTGGTGGTGATGGGAGTTCCCTGGTGGCCTAGGGGTTAGGGTTCCGGGCTTTCACTGTGGTGACTGGGTTCAAGCCCTGGTTGGGATCCCACAAGCCATGCAGCGTGGCCAAAAATAAAATTTTTGTGGTGATAACCAGTTTTCAGATGAAATATCCAGCACATTAATGATAAGACACAGTATTACAAATGAGTTCATAACATGGGGCTTTTGAAGACATAGGACCAGTGGCTGCTGCTCTGTGTCTGACAACAAGGAGCCTCCCCTCCCCCCAGAAGAAGGAATCGTCCAACTGACACCATGAAGGGGTGACAGGGGCTGTGGCTCAGCAGGGATGAGGGGAGAGAACCAAGTCAGCCAGTAAATGTGCCCCTGAAACTGACCCCTTCCCGACTCAGTCCTGTTCCAGACGCTCACACGCAGGGCGACCTCAGCTCAGATGGGCCCTGAACTGGCTCTTAAAGCTTCAGACCCTTGTTGCTTCATCTTCCCAAACAATCCCCAAACCGTAAGGGATTTGCTAACTTTAGGGCAATGCCTGTAAATTAGTAAATGTTTTCCCAAAGATTGGAGAGATTTTTTATTTAGTTTGATTACAAGTCTTTTAGAACGAATTTTATGGCCAATATCCTCTCTTTCCTTTGCTGCCATCCCCAACACAGCTTTTAACTCAGTTCACAAATAATTCACAGGAAACTGAGGTTGACATTGAAAAAGTTACGTTGTGCACATTTGCGGGTTTGTGCGTTTTCATTGTAGGTTTTAAAATACATTGGCTTTGCTATCCAGGTTCCTGAGATCTTGGGCCCAGGCCTGAAGGCAGGTCCGAGTCCCCATCCCTGGATGCATCATACCTTGAGCCGTGGCCCATGTGGCTCAGCCTCTGTGGCCTGGGGAAAATTCTACTACACAGAACAGTATTTCTAGGAAGGCTTGCTGTTGCTCTTATTTTAAACAAAATGTTTCTCTGAGGACTTGTTTTGGCCCCTCTGGGTTCACACATCACAATGGCCAGTTCAAGTCCTCTGAGAGGGAAGAGGATCCTCACTCCAAAACGTGCTGGTTAATTCATACCCTCCCAGAAATAGCCACTGGTGAAGTTGTTCCAGGCAAAAATGAAAGCAAAATAATTTTTTAGAAAACAAAATCCGGTTCCAAAATTTTTTTTCAGCCTGGTAAAATCCAAGGTTTGATTTTCAATATCTATTCTAGAAGCAGATTTCTTTTTTTCTTGAAAACAAACATATAAGCTGAGAGGGTGGAACACTGCTACATGGAGTTGCTTTCTTTTACTGTTACTCTCTAGAACTGTTTTATTATGTCACTGATTTTGGCCACTCCCCCTGCTCTCCAGACTTTGTGGGCACAGGAGCAATCTCTGCTTTGCACCTGTTCACATGAAGCCCATATCTGAGGAGACACTTTTTTTTTTTTTTTATACAACAGGTTCTTCTTAGTTATCTATTTTATACATATTCATGTATACATGTCAATCCCAATCTCCCAGTTCATCCCACCACCATGCCCCCCACCCCGCTTTCCCCCCTTGGTGTCCATACATTTGTTCTTACATCTGTGTCTCTATTTCTGCCTTGCAAACCGCTTCATCTTTACCATTTTTCTAGATTCCACATATATGCCTTAATATATGATATTTGTTTTACTCTTTCTGACTTACTTGACTCTGTATGACAGTCTCTAGATCCATCCACATCTCTACAAATGACCCAATTTCACTCCTTTTTTTTTTTTTTTTTAAATTGTATTTATTTATTTTTGGCTGTATTGGGTCTTCATTTCTGTGCGAGGGCTTTCTCTAGTTGTGGCAAGCGGGGGCCACTCTTCATCGCGGTGCGCGGGCCTCTCACTATCGTGGCCTCTCTTGTTCCAGAGCACAGGCTCCAGACGCGCAGGCTCAGTAATTGTGGCTGACGGGCCCAGTTGCTCCGCGGCATGTGGGATCTTCCCAGACCAGGGCTCGAACCCGTGTCCCCTGCATTGGCAGGCAGACTCTCAACCACTGCGCCACCAGGGAAGCCCTCACTCCTTTTTATGGCTGAGTAATATTCCATTGTATATATGTACCACACCTTCTTTATCCATTCGTCTCTCGATGGGCATTTAGATTGCTTCCATGACCTGGCTATTGGCAATAGTGCTGCAATGAACATTGGGGGGCATGCTGTAGAGACATCTTTTGAAAACACCTCCTCTATAGCATGGAGAAAATTCAGAAGTTATATTTTCAAGAGTTCAGTAACTGAGCATAGAAATTATATTTCCATCATGTGTTACTGACCCCTGATCCTTGAAACGTGGCAGAACTGAATAGCTTCATGGAGGTCATCTCCTCTTATTTCAAGAGCCTGTTTAGAAGGTGTCTGACTCTGTATCATTAAACCCCAGTCTGGTCTTTCTAACAATCCTCCGGTTCCTTCACTGAGAAAGTCTTAGTGCAACTCACTCATATAAATGAGGTAATTTTCATCGTGAAAACCTTGAGCCTTGTGGGGGCCCTGTGCTGGGGGCGTCATTGAGAACAGTAGCTGGACCTGTCGCATCACTGTGAGCTTCCAGCACCTGGACGACCACCCAGGCTGGGCACTATGGGGGCTCCTCCTGGCCCACGACGGCGTCCTTGCTGGCTCCCAAGTCCCTCTCACCATTGTCTCTCCCACTCCCCCATCACAAGTTAGTTTCTCTGAAGGCAGATGTTGGGATGGATCTGGACAAGAAGGACTGTGTAATAAGTGTCAGCCTTTGTGGCAGGGCAGGGAGGAAGCAAGATGAGGCAGATGGCAAAGTTGAGCTGTGATGCAGCCCTGACGAAGCCTTGCACAGATCCTGGGTGGGGGTGGGTGGGCGGTGTCTGAAGCATGTGTGACCCTCACAGTTGTTCCAGGACCGGCACTGCAGTTGGCCAGCCTTAGTGCAGTGGAGAACCAGCAGGTGAGAACCCACATATGGCAGGTGCTGGGGCTCCTCCAGCCACCACGATCCACCAGAACCTCCAGTCTGAGTGACACAGGCTCTAATTTGTACACCTTCCAGCTCTCAGGGTTCTGCTCATGTGTGATGCAAAAGAAGTGGCCAGTGAACAGCTGATCACCCTACCCTGAGTTTACCGACACCAGCTGCCCGTCTGGGGGGCTGAGAGACCAACCCGGGGAGGACCTGGCAGAGCTGCCGCCACAGCCGCCTCCATAACATCTAAACTGCCTGGTCCCACCACTCACGCTGGGCCGGCTTCCTCACCTCACCTCTTACTATCACATTTTCACTTAACAAAATGAGGTCTCTATTTGAATTTCTTCTGACATTTCTCATTGGTCTGGAAGGTTATACAGTAACATTTCTAAAGCACTTGCACAACTTTGACCAAATTATATTATTTTGCATGTTTGTCTACATTTAGTCCCTGTTCAGTCTGCCATCTTGAAACCAAATGGCAACTACTAAATTTCCCAGTGACCAATGTTTGAGAATCTGAGTAAAAATTAGCAACCCCTCCTTGTAAAAATATAGAAGATTGAGTGTATGGGAATATGCGCACTCAAATTATGTACATATTTAGTCCTGCTAATTGATTGTTTTGTGGGCTATGACTTAATCCAATTCACTGCCTGTGCTTAAGTGACAAACGATTAACAACCTGCAGTCAGTGCCAGCACCCACACTCGGGGAAAGTCAGAAGTGCCTTTTGCTGTCCTGCACATCCGACCATCTGGAGGGGAGGAAACTGAGAGCAGGGAAAGAGAAGAAATACCAGGAGGATGCTTCCTCACCCTCCACTCCAGACGGGGCGCAAGGGGTGGGAGTGCAGGTTGGCATGCACTCCCCTCACTAAGACTGTGTGGTTTATGCTGGTCTTGAGAACACACTTCATGCTTCACTTGAGGGATTCGGTTGTGGTGCCTTCACTGTGATTGCAGGTTGGGTGTTCTCTGCCCGCCTCCCCCTCACATTTCACTTTGCCCTCAAGTCTTCATTTTTTCAGGCAATCAATGTGGCTCAGTGGGCAGAGCTGAGCACGCAGTAGGCAAAGGCTTGACTCCCAGGTGTAATATATATTCATATTATTATATTAAGTCATTTATATTTATTAATTTACTTTATTACAACTATATTAACATAACATATAAATAATATATAATATAGCAATATTAATATAATAATATTTATATTCCAATAATATATGTTAATATTCATAAGGTATAGGCTAATTTAGTTAGTGACATCACTGGCAAGAAGACTAATGAAGACTAAAGAAATCAGAAGAGCCCAGAACTTTGAAGATCGTTGAGGGAACTCCATGCCCATGATGTAAATAGAGAGAAATATATGGAAGGTGTTGCCTGGGGCTGCCTGCACTGCTCCTTTTGACCCCTGTTACTGGGTCAAGAGTGAAACCGAGCACCCCAAGTGTGTGGGCAAAGCAGGAGATCAGAGGCCAGGGCGCAGCCACCCTGGTCGAGTCCCTTCCTTCTTTCACCACATTGCAGTGCCCCAGTCCTCCTGTGCCTCACTTCGTCATTTACACTCCTGTGATCAAATGTTATCAGTTCTCCTGCAGAATGAAGTGTACATGGTGCATGAGAAATGACCCCTACCAAATGGTGACACACATCTTGAAGCTGGAGAGAGGGAGAGGGAGAAAGAGAGAAAGAGAGAGAGAGAGAAACACCAGTTTTATACTATAATATAAAATATAGGGAAATACAAATTGATGTTAAAACAGTTTATGACAACTTAGCTTTTATTTTCACCAATGCCTGCACTATACAATTTAGTAGTCATCTAAGTAATCTGGTTCTAAAATCATAACGTAGGCTGTTAATTTTGAAATAATACAGTTTTCTACATTACCAAAAATGTACCTTTGAAGCCAATATTCAAATCGTCCAGTGTCTTCTTAGCCAAAGCAGACCTTTTTAGCATCTTCAGAGACCCTGTCAGAATGTGCCCCGGAGGTTAGGGGGAGTTTCCTGGATCACAGTCAGCCCTTCCCCTGTTGCCAATCAGCGCGGGTGTTTATTGTAACTGCTGGTTCTGAGAGAGCTCTGTGAGTGGCTCTGATACATACAGACACAGGGGGACTTTGTCACCATCATCATCTTTGGCAGGTGCAGCCGCAGCCTGTAAGCAGCCTTACATCCCGGCCACCAAGCAGGCCAAGCCACCGCGCTGTCACTCTTCCCCCGCTGATTCCCCTCACCGGGATCAGAGTGCACTGGAGCCTCTTGTCCCCTCCTACCCTTCCCCACTCACAGGCACGGCCAGTCTCCTGGTTCTGGTTCTGGTTTCGGGAGGAAGGAGGTCCAGGCCCAGCCCGGGAGAGGCCCGCAGTGGGGACCCCATCTGCTCACACAGCCTGTGGTCTTGCCATGGAGGTTCAGGTGCATCGTGGTGGCTGGAGGAGCCTCAGCGCCTGCCATGTGCGGGTTCTCACCTGCTGAACAAAGACCCAGAATCCCTCCGGGCACGGGGGTGGCCGAGGGAAAGGTGAGACTCCGACGGGCCAAGGGTGGAGGAGAGGGTTTTCTAAGTTCCACAGCACAGACTAAACCCTTTCTGAGCTGGAAACATTGATGACTCAGCACCGGCCCCACCAAGTGGAGGGATTGGTGGATGTCCTGAGCCGGGGTTTCTCAGGGAAATGCCAGGAGATGGTGGGAGGAGGGGAGATGCCGGTGAGAGCCTGGGACCTGAGGTCCACCCCTCTGACCTCAGCGCGGGAGGTGCAGGTTATAATTAGGATTTTCCCCAAGTCAGAGCAGCTGCTTTCCCTGGGCCTGATGTTGACTCTTTATTATAATAGTGAGATAGATGCTTGTGAGGGAGATAGAAAGCAATAAAATGGACACAACGTCCAACGGTGATATGTATCTTGGAGAAAAATAGTCAGGAAGGAAGGTTGAGCAAATTGCTGAGTGTGTTTAGTGAGCAAGCAATGGAGAGGGCAGAGTGTTCCAGGCTGAGAGAACAGCAAGTGCAAAGGCCCTGAGGCCACAGTGGGCTGCATGTTGAGAGTCTTAGTTACTAGTGTGGATTCTCAGATTTCTCTTGAGTCTGCATTTTGCTTTTATTTATATTCTTGGTTTCACTTTCTTAGCTCATTGACATAAAAGCCTCACCACCAATCTGTTGAATTCAGCACATTGTATTCCAGTGATTCAAAGTGAAAACTTTGGTGACTTTGGGTCAACTCAGTGCATGTTTACTGAGAGACCTCCCTGGGCCCAGCACTCTGTGAGGAGCTAGGAGGCTGTGGAATGAACGTGAGGGGTCTCCACCTTGATGACTCCAGTTCATGAACTTCCTCTGTGTCCTCAGTCTCCTTCCACTCCACCTCTTCCCATCTCATCTGGGTCATGAGTTCTGATCTTCACACTCTTTCACACTTTCATCTTCTATGCCTAGCTCCTTCCAGAGGTCTCTGCCCAAAGGTCCGCCAAGCTTCTCAAAGTCAGTGCTGCCCAAACTGAGTTGCATTTTTTTTTTTTGGAAGTCTCTGTGGTAAGGAAAGCCATTAATGCGCCTCCCAAGCACCAGCAATGGCTTTTGCCTCACCCCGCCCCACCCCAGCATCCCGCACCATGATCCCACTGTTGCAGGACTCCCCACCACCCTCTCCTTCTTTTCAATCTTTGGATGCACACCAAACTTTCCCTCCTCGCAAAGGCCCCTCATGTGGCAGACAAATACACATGGGTCACCACATGTGGTCATTGCTGGTAAAGAGCAACAGGATCCCAGAACAGAGGACAGACAAGTCTCCCTTAGCAGGTAGAGCACAGGCCACTGTGGCAGCAAAGCCCATAAAGGGAGTGAGGCAGGCATCACACTGCAGCCTCTCTCCACTGTTCCCCCAGTGCACCCTGTGTTCCCAAGCCACCATCTTGGTGGGCTGCCGTCCTTGTGTAGTGTTAGGGGGATGCCCATTTATTCCTTCATTCCCTTATTCATTCATCTTGTGTGTTTCCTGCTCAGTGCCACTTTGGCTAGAGGAGAACTCATCCTTGGAGACCCAGCTCAGATGTTGCCTCATCCATGAAGACATGCTGATGGCCACCCATTCTTGCTGCCTTTGGCCCCATGTGGAACACCCCAGGACTGTGATCATGATTTGATTACCTCTCCAACCTGTGAACTCTGTGAGGACACTGGACCAGACTCAGAGAGGAGCTCGTAAATGTGTGATGATGGCTAAATGGCTGAATAGTGAAAGGATTAAACACTGGTCATGTGTAAGTCAAGTTCACCGAAAGTCAGTTTCCTTCTCCTCCTCCTCCTCCTCCCTCATTCCAGGACCAGGAGCCCGAGGGGCGTTATCTCACCCTCACCTCATCTGCCACTTCAGTAGTCTGGAAGACTGTTGTCTTTCATTTCATTTTGTTTACACTTTGAAGACGTTTCATGGCTGTACCTCTCAGTATTGAGAACCTTAAAGGCAGGAGCCCTTCTGTGGTGCCTGAGCCAGGAGAAGACTTTATGGGAACACAGGGTGTTGAGGAGGACGTGACCCAGTGTCTGGGCCCCTGGGCAGTGGGAAGTGGGACAGCAGAAACAGAGGAAGTTTTCACCCCTCCCCCACAAGGACACATCCCTCCTTCTTTGCCTTTAACCAACCTGATTATGATTACCTGGGGTTCAATGTTTCTCCTTGGTAGATTTACCGGCCACCAGACCTCAGTTCTAAGCCTTCTGCATGGCCTACATAAAGTCAATACTGCCTTTGTAGCCTCTGTTCCTAACTCTAAGTAAATGTGACAGTTATGCTGGCTGAGATTGTGCCTGGCTGAGTTCCTGGCATCTCACTGTGAGATGCTCAGCTCTTGCTGTCCCCTGTCACTGCTGTCCCTGAAACCGCAGCTTGCAACATGGTGGTGGAATGTGTTGATAGAGGAATGTAAGAGTGAGTAGAAGAAGGGCGGGTGGTGTCAGGGCGGCATTGAAATATAGGGGACAGGTCTTTGCTCTTGGCTGGTCCTGACCTTTTGCAACTGGCCACACCCCCTGAGTGTGCACAGTCTCCTGGGAACTCCAAAGTCCCAGCCTGAGGGTGTGGTCCACAGAGGGCTGAAGGGTGTGACAGAAGCAGCCCACCCACAGGAGCCTGGGGAGCCCAGGGCTCAGAGCACACTGTGGAGTGGAGCCTGGCTGGCAGTGTGCCCCCTGGATGCCATCATCGACGGCCACACCAGTCTGAGGATACGTGAGTTGTACTTGATTGGGAGACTGTGGGTTCCGGGAGATCAGGCTTTTGCCACCTCTCTCTCATTCCGTCTCTCTCTCCATTTGCCACCACTGCCCCCACCCCCTGCTCTCTTCCTTGGCTGCCAGCACTAGGCACCCATTGGTGGAGTCCTTGTCGGGGTGGGTGGTTTGTGGTACTGTGAGAAAACACAAAAGGACTGTGCTCATGTCTGCTGTGCTTGGTGGCAGCTGTAGGACGTTGGAGCAAGTTGAGGATCTGCAGGAAAACATGATGCAATACCATAGACCTGTATGCATAAAATGGTTATGATGGAATGTGTATACTCTGTATCTTTCGCATTTAATAAAATGATAGAAACTGTCTGTGTACGTGTGTATATCTTAATGATCTAGAATGGCAAATTCTTATTTATTTATTTATTTATTTTTGGCTGCGTTGGGTCTTTGTTGCTGTGTGCAGGCTTTCTCTAGTTGCGGTGATCAGGGGCTACTCTTCATTGTGGTGCATGGGCTTCTCATTTCTATGGTTTCTCTTGCTGCAGAGCATGGGCTCTAGGCTTGTGGGCTTCAGTAGTTGTGGCTCGCGGGTTCTAGAATGCAGGCTCTGTAATTGTGGTGCATGGGCTTCGGTGCTCAGCACCATGTGGGATCTTCCCTGACCAGGGCTTGAACATGTGTCCCCTGCATTGGCAGGCGGATTCTTAACAACTGCTCCACAAGGGAAGCCCTCGAATGGCAAATTCTTAAGTGAAACAGAGGAATCAACCACAGGCTAAAACATGGATGAGCCTCGACAATATGACACTAAGTGTGAGAAGCCAGACAGAGATGTCCAGAATTGTGCAATTCCAATTACTTGAAATATACAGAACAGGTAAATCCATACACATAAAGCACACAGGGGGTTGCTGAGGGCTAGTGGGGAGGAGGGGGAAGGGGAAGTGGCTGTATAATGAGGTCTGGATTTCTTTCTGAGGTGATGGAATGTTCTCGATTAGTACTGATGACGGTTGTACAACTTTCTATGTCGACTCTAAATCACTGAATTGTACACTTATGAAAGGGTGAATTTTATGATATGTGTATCTATCTCACTTTAAAAATCATCATGAGTAAATGTGATTTTTATAAAAGAACATCAAAAACACATATAATCCTGAGTCGTTTGTTTATTGGTTGGTTCTCACTCTCACTCTACTAAGCTCTGTAGACATGAGGAAAGACCTCCCAAGCGAGACAAGCACTATTTGTTCAGAGCTGGTGCTACAGACTGAGGGACACAGATACAGCCTCTCATGTTACACTGACTGAAGCAGACGCAGAAGTGCTTTCTGGTGGCAAAAAAGAAGGTTGTGATGTGAGGAAGCTGGAGGCGGCGGACAGGAAGAGGGGCAGCCCACATGATTGCCTCGGGCAACATATTTGGCTTTCCTACGTTCGGTTCTGAAGGCAAATGATGAAAAATGAGGATGTTGTCAGTCTCTGAGCAAGCACTGACACTTGGGATCTGTTGCTGAACAGATTTCGGTCTTGCTTTCCAGGTTGCTTGCTGCAGGGGGTGGGGCAGGACCTCGTGATTAGAGGGAGGAGTTCCCTGACTCCCAGGCGTATATAGAAAATTCTGTATTCTGGAAACCCTCTTTCAACATCTTCAAATACTCTGTGGATAAAGAAACTTTAGTCAGTGTTTTTAAAATTAACTGCAAACAATGGTAATAATTACACTAGTGTTGAGTAACAAAAACAATGGTAATTTTCATTACCAAAATCTCAGGATTTCTTATTTCATTAATGCCTACATTGTGGTGAGTCTTAAAGTGAGAGAAAAACATAAAAAATCAATAATCCAATGCATGTTTTTCGCATCCCCAATATCGCTGCCAAGCCATCTGGTCGACCTTGCTGCAGGAGCCAACAGGTGAAGCTCCACTAGTGGGAAACTCAGCGGGACGAATCCGGGGCGTGCAGGGGCGCAGGCGTACATCCACCGCCCTAACTCCTGGTGTCAACCAAGGCCGCCATCCGTCGCTTTGGTCTGTCCGGGGTATCCTCCCGCGGGTCCAGAGACCGTTCCCAGTATCCAGAGAGAGAACTTATTCCCTGGGGGAGCCTCAGACCACCGCTCGCAAACAGGATTGCGTCCGGGCTCGAGGCTCCTCTCGACCACCAGCGGACGGCCCAGGCCGCACCCCGTTTCCCAAACGTTTGTTAGGGGCTCCGACCACCAAGACCCATGTGGGACGGCCGCCGCGCCTGGAGCGTCCTCCCCGCTCGACCGCGACACTCCGTGCCGTCCCATGCAGTGAGGGGACCTGCGTGTGCTGTCGACACAGAAGCGCTGCGCCGAGGCGAAAAGGAGACTGGACGACGGGCGCTGCCATTGTAGACGCAGCATGACTTGCAGGGGAACCCCATCTACGGAGCCCCGTGACCGCTTCGCCTGGAACATGGAGAAACGAAAGTGGCCGCCGGGGAGCAGCCCCACTGTCCCGACGGCACCTGGACGAACCCGGGACCCAAAGGCGGCGTGGGCGCACGGCCGGACGCCTGTGGGTCGGGGCGTCATGGTCGAGTGGGAAGGAGGAAGGTGAGGCCCGCGGTCGCCCTCCCAGTGCATCCTTGTTACGCCATTCGGCCCGGGCCCCACTCTGGCGAGAGATGTAAAAATCTGGTGAATAAATAAGGGATCCAGCAGGGAGGCCGGGGAAGGGCAGGCGCCATTTGAGTACATCCGTGTCGTTCCCCACCTCCCGATGACTCAGAAAAATTGAGAAAGTACGACCACCAGGACGTGGAGGACAACGTCGGGCACGGACAGCGTGTCCTATAACCACGCTCAGTATTGCGGGCGGAGGAGCACCAGGGCATGCTGGTAGACCCGCCAAGACCATCCCAAACACAGCCCCGAAGCGCAAGGCCGTCCTCACACCACACGAATCTGCTCTGCCAATCTCTGGCTACAGCAGGAAACGCCCAAGCCTCAGCGCCACCGGGACAGTCGCCGCCAGCATCCCGCCTCCCGAAACTCTGCCTCGGGCCCGGCGGCCGAGTCACAGCCCTCCCCAAATTCGCCGAAGCTCCGGAGGGAAGGCACGATCTCAGAGCGGTCGCTATGTAGCGCCCGGCGACCGCTAGAACGTACCCGGGACGGATCCCGATCGCCGGTGGGGGAGGGTGCAGCGCGGGCCGCCCAAGCATCCGAGCTCGTCCCGGGGCGTCCGCCTCGGAGCTAGCTCCCGGCTCGGTACGACGCGGCGCGACCCCGGCAACAGAGAAAAAGGGGGAGGGAGCTGGGAAGATGTCGCCGCGTGGCTGCAGCCAAGGATCCCCTAGCACACGGGTGGGTCCCTGCTCCCCTGGCGGACTTAGGGGTTGTGCGGGGACTCGGGTTGGGTGGAGTGAAAAACTGAAACCATGAAAGTACTCGGTAAAAACAGGTATGAATAATTTTTATTTGTGATTTCATAGTGGAGTCCTTGTGAAGCGTTTCTTTAAAAAGTCCAGAAGCCATCAAAGAAATGAATGGTAAACTTGACCACAAATTGATCTTTACATATTCCACAAGCAAAGTCAAATAACAAACGGCTGTGTGGGGAACATTTGTGCAAATTACATGTGTAATAAGAATACTGATATCAGCATTACTTAATATAAAAACAGAGCATTTCAAAAACATAGCCATTAAGAGGAATTAGGTAAATAAATTCTAGTTAGTGCATCCTCACAGTGCATTATTATCAATTTGTGTTTGGGTTACTGATTTTTTTTAAATGAGGTAGATCTATAGGTACTGACTTAGATGTTGATAATGAACTATTCAATGAAAATAGCCATTTGTAGAAATTCCAGGGATGTAAAAAAAAAACAAAGAAAGCCAGCACCAACAACAGGATATGCATTTATCTTTTAAAGAATGTGAGTTAGAAAGGCTAAGGAATTAGAATAGCTAAAGCAATTCTGAAAAACAAGAATCAAGTCTTCCCTATAGCCTGGTGTCTGCAACCAGAAAGACCAGTGTTTTCAGAAACAAAGATGGGCTGCACCTCCTACTTTTCTGCCCCATCCTACTACAGCTTCCAGGCAGGAGCTGGCATCCCAGCCCCTAAATGTCTCTGCCCCACCCAGGCCCAGATGCAAGTGGGGACCTGGTGTAAACTTGACTCTGCAGACCTGGACTCCTCAGCCTGTTCCTTCATCCTGGGAGCCCCTAGACATTCACTCAGGCGCCCCAATCATCCCCACCAGGGGCCGCTGGCTCGATTCTGCATGGTTTCAGCCCTTTACTCCATGAGCCTTGAGTTCCTTTCACATGGGAAAGAATTCCCTTTGCACAGCAGATGCGAACCAAGGGGACACCTGAACTTTTGCACCTGGACGCATCATACACACTTTGTCCTCACATCTGGTGATGAACACCTGATGAGAGTGGAGATGATTCAGGCAGCACCTCCTGACCCCAAGTTTAGTATAAAACTTGTCCAGTCATGCAGAGGGGCGGACATTGCCTCAAGGCTCTCTGACTTTTTAATGACAATATTCCTGAACAAATAATAAATAACATATAATAATATATAGCTTTTATTTATTGGGTTTTGTTGTGTGAGAAGCACTTACCTATTAGATCATGTAATCACTCAACTCTCTCAAGAGGTTATGAAACTTATTCACACCTGAAAATTGAGAAATTCAAAATGGGAAATAATTTGCCCACAATCAAACTGATTAGTGGCAGAACATGGATATTTCTTGCCTTGTGTTGTCTGTAGATTTAATAAAAATTGGTGGAACACAAGGTTTACTTATTAATTCCCAAGTACAAATATTATAATTGCTAACCCGGAACTCAGAACTTACATTCTGTCATAGAATGTGCAGGTTATTTCAAACCACTTATGTGATATTCCTTAATTATGAAAGCTATTGTGTATTCAGAGTGTGCACGTCTCTGTGATGCATTTGAAAGGCATATGCCAAGTCAGCCCAGAGAAATATTGGACTTGACCTCAAGAAGGGTTTGAGTTTCTGATACACACAGCTGCCTTTTCCCAGTGCAGTCACCCTCAACAATCACCTCTGGATACTCTTGGGGATGGAGAAGCCTGAACCAGAAAATCCCGCATGTGTTTAGGAATCAGCCACCTTCAAGTTGTGGCTATAAACTTCATCGAAAAAGGGAGGCCCTGTCAAAACCAACTCAGAGGAACCTCCACAGGGATGTGATACTGGAGAACAATAGTCATCTGTTCTCTGTGGGTGACACTGTCAGCATTTATTTATTTAATAAAAGATCATCCAGAATAGCTTCCCCAGAGTTCACTCCCCTCCCCACCCTGACACATATACACTCATAAAGCACTTACTAAAACCTGGACGAAATGATCTTGTTCATTTATTTACTTCATCTTTGTCATGTCAAAAGATAGTCGACTTTCGGAGAACTGTAGTATGCCTTTCTTGCGGCTCCATATCTAACACTCAGACCAGTGCTGGGCACTCACTGCATGGAGGCCTTAAATGGATAAGTAAATGCATTAAATATTTTCCAAAAACCATTCTGCTGTGCAAATTCTGGTGGAGTTTAACCCTACAAAGTTACACAGAACAGATATTGTCCCTTTAAAATACAAGTCATAGGGTTGGCATTGAGTTATACTACTGGATTTTATTTTATTTTTGAAAATAAAGTTTAATCCACTATAGAACAATTGATTCACACTGGTCAGAGGAAAGGGGGGAAAAAAAGGATCCTGCAGTCTGTCAAAGTCCTGGGACCTAAGCATCAACAGACAGTTCCTTAACATCTGAAGCAATGACCAGCGTCCTTTTGGTCTGGGGAAGGGCCTGTGGTGCTGCCCGTGCTCAGGACGCCTTTCCCCGTGCTTCTCTTTACGTTCGCCTCGCTCCTCCTCCTGACGTGAACCTGAAGACCACAGGCAGATCCTAAAGGAGGACTCCAAATCCATATACATTTTTCCACAAATGGTTTTTGCCTCTACAAGTAGATGTGATTTCCCAGCTGTAGCAGGAGAAGAGGTGTGGAGGAAGAAAGAGGATTCCCAGAGTCCCAGCTCTAGGTGGGCTCCAGGCTCCTGGGATTCTATGTGGAGAGGGGCCTGGTCAGTGAGAGAACAGGACCTGTAATGTCAACTGCAGATTTCCTTGAGGAAGAAGTCTTATGACATCTTGTAAGGCCAATGCAGAAATATCCCTCCGATAGTGTCCTAATTCTTTGAGCATATTAATCTCTATTCATCTAACTTTATGTACATTCCTTGGCTTCTGAGAAAGTGTTCTTTCTGTTACTATCATTCATGTAGCAACATTTGTTTGTCTCTCCCTTTTGTTGATTTACTGTTTCTTAATGTTCTCGACATCCCACCTTCATTTTATTTTCAGTCATTTTACTCCTAAAAATAGTATACATCATCAATGTTCTATATCATGTATCTAATTGTTGCTATATTCCTCCATTTCACATCTTTTCTCTGTGTTAAAGCCAATAGTTGACACATACTTACATTAGCCTTGTGAGCATTTGCAAAATTCTCCTTCCCCTAAGTCACTGTAGCTATTTCTTTTCTCTTTTTTTCAGACATGGAAGGTGACCTTAAAAAGCATGAAATGATACCCACACAACACGCGTTCAAGAAGGACCCATTTATCTGCAGGTCAATGGTATGTTTCTTGGGGATGAACTCAGTCGTCACATTAGAGACCTGGTAATGGGATAAATTAGGAGTTCATGACAATCTTCTGATGGAAAAAAAGCCTGAGCATAAATTCTGTCCCAGTAGAAAATTTTGAATACTTTAATTTTGGAATAACATTTCGCTGAAGACAAACTGGAACTGCAGTTTCAATAAAAAGGGCAATTGCCTCAACGTAGCTCATATATATAATGTGTGAAAAATAAAGAAGACTTAAAATTTAATCAGAAAGTTATGGAGGTGAGAGGCTACAAAATAGAAAATCAGTGTGAATTCAGCAAAGTAACACTGCATGTGAACAGAACAAACATGGGGAGTTTTTTAAAAAAGAAGACCACCAGCGAGAGAGCAGACTAGAGTCAGTACGTAGAGAAATGAGTACATGGACATGTGTGGGCATCTGTAACAACCTCTCCTTTCCTTGCACATAGCAGACTTCACTCTGGAGGAGAGTCTATCGAATGTAACGCATGTGAGGAGATTCCACATGCAACAACGTGAACTCCACATGTATTAACTCAAACAGGAGAGAAACCCTATAAATGCTATGAATGTGGGAAAGAATTCAACTAGAGCCCTCACCTTTATATACACCAAAAATTCACACAGGAGAAAAATCCTATACTTGTCACCAATCTGGAAGAGCCTTTGGCCAATATTCCTTTTTTAAGTATCAATAACAGAAGGTGAATTATACTGCAGAGAAACCATATAGATCCCATAAATGTGGGAAAGCTTTAGTCAATGCTCTAAACTTAGATGGCATGAGAGAACTCACCCTGGAGGGACCCCTACAAATGTTATGAGAGTGGGAAATAGCTCAGCTGGAGCTTTGCCTTTATACACGTGAAAAATCACACTGGAGAGAAACCCTAAAAATGTAGTGAATGTGGGAGACCCTTCATCAGAGGCCAACTTTCATTCACATATATGAGCTCAAATAGCAGAGAAGTCCTATGTCTGGAATAACTACGGAAGAGCTTTCAGTTGAAACTTTGTTACTTCAAAGTCGTGGACTCATCCACACTGGAGAGGAAACCTTGTGAGTGTCATCTATGTGGGAAAACATAAGACAAAGCCATGACCTTAGACATCATGTGAGAAGTCACGTTGGGAAGAAGCCCTATAAATATAATAAATGTGGAAGAACCCTTAGATGCTGCTCTCACATTTGTATGCACCAGAGAACTCAGGAAGAGACACCCTATATCTGCAATCAATGAGGTAGAGCCTTCAGCTAGAATTTCTCTTTCTTAAACCACCAGGATACTCAAGTGAAGAGAAACCCTAGACCTCTACTCATGGTGGAAGAGCCTTCAGTTGGAGCTCCAGCCTCAGCACACACAGAGAACTCAGAGTCAGCATTAACTCAATTAATCCTGTTACTTAAATTTTTAATGTATTATTTCCCTCATAAATTAAAAGAAAATTATAAATTAATTTACTCTTTAACAAGGGTGCTAGTCCTGGAGAACTGTGTGTACCTGGACAGAAAAATTCCAAGAACTCAGAGTTAGGCAGTGGTTTATCCCCTATATTAGAATTTTGTAGCCACAGGATTTTTCTCGCAAGAAGAGCAGATAACTATCTCGGTACTGAGAAACGGGCGGATCATTGCAGACATGGAGCATTCCATTTCCAGATTGTTTTAGAACAGCAGGGTTGAATGTACTAATTCATGAAAACATAAAGCACTGCCCCTCAGAGCTCCATTTGTAAGTCTGCCGGCCAAAGATCTACTCTTTGCTCTAGATGAATAATCCTAAAAATAGAAAGTGCTGGGAGAAAGATGAGCATACAGGGAAAGCCCATTTTGTAAGTTAAACCTGCAGGAAAGCTAGCTAGGGAGAGGCTAGGTCCTCGTCTTTAGATCAACTGCTTTTTCTTTGTTGGCCAAAACATTCATTATAACACTGAGGTCAATTGAAGACCAATGAGTTAAGGCATGATTTATTCAAAGGGTCTATAAATCACAGGATGTTGGGGCGACTTTTGTAGGTGTATGTGCTCCTGTGAATGCATGTGCGTGTGCATGCACACACACACAAACACACACAGAAAGAAGGATGAGAAACTAGAGTATCCACCTGATCCTAAAGGGAAAATTTCACTCAGGAATCAAGGCCATAATAGTGTCATGCAGGAGAAGAATCATATAAATCACTTATATATTCATGGATTCAATTTTCAATTATTAACAAATATTTACTGAGTAAATCTCACAGTTCAGAACTTGGACTTTTATGAGGATTAAATTGTAAATGATACAATATATTCATGGATTCAATTTTCAATTATTAACAAATATTTACTGAGTAAATCTCACAGTTCAGAACTTGGACTTTTATGAGGATTAAATTGTAAATGATACAATGCCCTTCTCTTCATATGACTGTACATTCTAATGCAGACAATAAAAATACACTGCAAAATAGAATACATGCATAAGGGTTTACACATTGTATAATTACAATATCCTTGCCAGTAGTCTACCAAGAAAGGTTGGCACTTTATAAAAGAAAATTGACATTTAAAACATTGTCTATTCTGGAACTTTGGTAGGCCATATATTTCAGAGTCTCTGTATTATGAAAAAATATTTTACACAATTCTGAACCTTAGAAAAATCTATTCTGCAAGACTTGGAGAAAGCAAACCTTGATTTTCCTTCCTAAAGGTCAGCTTTGCTGCCTACTGTATTATGAAATAAGTATTCTTAAATTAATTGTTTGAATTCCAAAGTAGTTTTTGAAAATCAATCATCATATTTATAAACGCAGAAGATAAAGCCCTGAGTGAAGAAAACCGAATATAAAATTATATCTCTGCCATAATTGTAGTTGAATTAAAATATGATACCTATGTAACTATAAACAAAAGTAATCAATAAACAATCTATAATAAGATTTAAAAAGTGTTTTATTTGAGCCAAACTGAGGACTAGCTCAGAAGCCCTCTTCTCAGGTTGTTACCAAAGGCAAGTTCCTTTGCTCAATGCACAGTGAGACCAAAAACACTGAAACATCCAAGTGTGGAGCAGACGAAGGTTTATTGCAGGGGCCACACAAGGAGATAGGTGGCTCATGCCCCCAGAAAACTCAAACTCCCCGAAGGGTTTCAGCAAAGCATTTTGACAGGCCAGGTGAGGGAGGAGCATTGTTGGTGTTGCAAACTTCTTGGTGCAGGAATCCTTTGTCCATGTAGGTCAGGTCACGATGTTCCTGTAAACCTCCAACAAAACAAATGTTATTCTCTTTTCTGCAACTTTTTCATGTCTATATGAATGGAAAAGTGTTATATTCTTAAAGGTCAGAGTCTTGAGAATGGGCTATCCTGTCTATTTCAGGCTATGGGCAACATTCTTAACTCTAAGCACCAGCAACCGAATACAAAGGTTAAAGTTAAAGAAAGAGATCTAATATGGAGTCAGATTTGCTCTTCCCTATTACAAGATTACTCTGAGAAACTGCTCTGGAGAAACATTGTTTCCAGCGCAGTTTTATATCTTCTCAGAACAAAGAACATTAAATAAGTTAGGGATGCATTTGGGGAAAAACAACAACAACAGAAAACACAGATCAGCATGTACACATTAAGTCAGCATGGCCCGCCACCAGGGAAGGGAGTCTCATCATCAAAGGAAGACGAGCATTGGTGTCCCAGGAAGAGAGACATTTAATCTTTATTTTTAACATGATCATTCTTTACTTTTGGTCAATGTGTCCTTTTCTGTAATAATTAAAGCAGGTGTATAATGTATGTTTGATAGGCCACACAGAGGCTATTTCAGCTGCATGAAATTTTAGTTAACTCATGTATAAGCCAGAATAACATCCCATACCTCAACATGTGGAAATTTCATTTATCATTACCTACCAAAAAAAAAAACAACAAAGAGGGGGCATTTTAACAATTAAATAGAGGAAAATTCAGATCTCATAGGAAGAGGCAGTTCTTCAAATTGACTAAATTTAACTTTATGAAAAAGCCACCACACACACACACACACACACACACACACACACACACAGGAAAAACTTTTGCCCGAGATGGGAAATCTGGGCTCCTCACACCAGACATGAAGGATTAGAAGGCGCCTGCTGGCTCCTGCCTTGTCGCAGTGCCGGTCCTGTGGCTGCAGCCTGGAAGCCGGGGCAGCTAGAGGTGGACTCGCTCCTGCGCCCCAACCGGCCCGGGGCCCCGGCGTCTGTGCCACTGCCCCCGGCCCTGGGAGGAGCCCCTCGGTGCGGGCGGAGCCCTGAAGTCCCCCGGCCCAGGCCCCAAGCAGCACGGTCAGAACTGCCCCTGCGCCCTGGTCTCGGGCCGCGCTGCTCTGGTCGCTCCTCCTCCCGCCCGGCTGCCGCCCCCGCGGGAGCGGTGAGGAGCACGAAGGCAGCGACCTGTGCAACAGCTGATGGTCACTGTGGTTTCTGCTTGACTACCTTGAATGTCCCGCTCACGAGAGCAGCCTGTTTGTGGCGCACGGAACAGACACTGAGCATCTGCTTTCATTGTTAAGGAAAAGGACGCATTGACCAGAAGTAAAGAATGTAAAAATGCAAATGAAATGCCCGGGTCCTAAGACACCTATGCTGGCCCTCCTTTCATGGCAATATGCCCTTTCCAGGTGCCAAGGGCATGCTGTCTGCTGGTCACCTGCTGGTCTCTGTTTTGTTTTGTTTTGTTTTTTCCCTTGAAGGGCCGTATCTCTGACTTCGCTGATGTTCTTCTTCTCAGGAGACACACAGCTCTGCTGGAAACCCAGCATCTGAGGAACAAATCCTCAGCGCTATCCGAGGGGCTGGCTTCCAGGCTGTAGGCCTCAGTTTGGCTCACATAAAATTCTTTTCTACTCCTGTGATAGATTGTTTATTGATTATTTTCCTGGACACAGCTCTTCCTGCCCCAGAGCCGGCTGCTTTCTCCAGGGACGGGGACCTGTCCCAGAGCTGATCGGTCTCGGGGGCCTCAGACCTGGGGCACCATCCTCACCACCCTGCACGCAATGGACCGCGGGCAGCAGCTCCAGGACCCTCGGGGACAGCGGGGGAGGGGGCTGCAGGAACTTCCAAATCAGCAGCTGCACCCACAATCGCAGGGACCCCTCCCGCTCCAGGACGCGTCCGCATGCACCGCCCCAGCTCCAGGCTCCGAGGGAGGCTAACCCTCCGACATTGAGGAAGCCCCCATGGCCAGCGTGTCCTCAGCCCTTCTCACACAGAAAGCTGGAGGCCACCTGGCCCTGGGGCCTGAGAGCCTGGAGTCCCCTCTCCTTCTGTCCCTTCCTCCCCCCACCTCCGAACGTCAGGGCACCCTGGCTCTCACCCCAGAAACTCAAACCCACCCAGCCTCTGGCCCATCAGATCTTCCAGAAGCCAGAAGCCAGAGCTGCCGGCCCCCCCCTCCCCGCCCCGGGGCTGCCTGTGGAGTCTTCAGAGTCTGGGGGTGTTCCGGGTGGTGGAGGGGACACCATCTAAGAAGGGCCGCCAGATGTCACCAGCACCGGCCCTTGTGTCCTTGCTCCCTCCGCTCGTCCCGGCCTCCTGGCCCTAAAATGAAAGCAGCTTTCCCACTCTTAACACCTTTGTTTCCATATCCTCCTCCTTCACCCCAGTGACCAGGATTTCCCTCTTTGGTCCCAACAGTCTGCTGTGTTTTGTGTTGAATGGACTCTAGATCGGGACACCAGGGTGAGACTAGGTGTTAAAGAGGGCGGGGTACTTGCGCAAATAACTGAAGTGAGCCGCGTCAGCATCTCAGGGGCACCCACACCCACAGCTGCATCCTGCCCCCCCCCCCCAGACTCCAGCCTAATGTCTTGGGCTCCTCCTGCCTAAACCCCGCAGCAAGGCTAGCTGTCCATTGGATTCTGTGCCTGTGTTTCCCGGGGTCCCCTCCTGGCTCAACCCTGGCTATGCACACCCCACCTGCCCTCCCCACCTCGTCCTCCAAGAAACCTCTCTGCCCTGGCAAGACGGTATCCACACAGAATGCTCCCTGTTTTTTGCCACTGAAAATTAAGAAAGCATTGTTCTAGGCCAGTCTATTGTGACCCACACTGATCCCACTCTTTTATTATTTGTAATTAATATTTGAGTAGTTGATTATATTCTCAACTGTTGTCAAAATGCTATTTATTTGTGTAAAATAATGTGCTTTGAGTTTTTGCAGAAAGGGTAGTGGGTTTGACAGAATGATACCTCTCCCCACCCAAATATCACTGTTCTAATCCACAGAACCTGTGACTATGTTACCTTACATGACAAAAGGGACTTTGTAAGTGTCATTAAGGATTAAGTAAGGATCTTGCATTTACCCAAAGAAGACATACACATGGCTAATAGGCATGTGAAAAGATGGTCAACTTCACTAATTATTTTAAAAAAATGCAAATCAAAACTACAATGAGATATCGCCTCACTGCAGTCAGAATGGTCATCATCAGAAAGTCTACAAATAATAAATGCTGGAGAGGGTGTGGAGAAAATGGAACCCTCTTACACTGTTGGTGGGAATTTAAATTGGTACAACCATTATGGAGAACAGTATGGAGGTTCTTTAAAAAACTAAATATAGAACTACCATATGATCCAGCAATCCCAGTGTTGGGAGTATATCTGGAGAAAACGATAATTCAAAAAGATACATGCACCACCATTTCATTGCAACACTATTTACAATAACCAAGACATGGAAGCAAATTAAATGTCCAACGGAGGAATGGATAAAGAAGATGTGGTAGAAATATACAGTGGAATATGACTCAGCCATAAAATAGAATGAAATGATGCCATTTGCAGCAACATGGATGGACCTAGAGATTATCATACGTAGTGAAGTAAGTCAGACAGAGAAAGACACTTATATATGAAATCTAAAAAAAATGATACAAAGGAACTCATTTACAAAACAGAAATAGACTCACAGACATAGAAAACAAACTTCTGGTTACTTCTTTCTGGAAAGAGGGGGGACAGTTAAATGAGGAGTTTGGGATTAACATATACGCACTACTGTATATAAGATAGATAAACAACAAGGACCTACTGTATTGCACAGGGAATTATATTCAATATCTTGCAATAACTTACAATGGAAAAGAATCTGAAAAAAAAAATATATATATATATACATATATATATGGATTACTTTGCTGTACTCCAGAAAGTAGCACAACATTGTAAACCAACTATAGTGCAATAAACGTTTTTTTAAAAAAACTAAAGTTCTTGAGCTGTGGAGACCCTCCATGGGTTATTTGTGTGGGTGCACTGTCATCACACATGTCCTTGGAAGTGAAAGGGAGAGTTAAGAGAGTCACAGGTGGAGGAGATGTGAGGACGTGACTGAGGCGGGAGTGAAGTGGGTGCTGGGGCCACAAGCAAGGAGGGTGGCTTCCTCTAGAAGCTGGTGAAGGAACAGACCTTCCCCCAGAGCCTCCAGAAGGAACACAGTGCCGTTCACGCCTGATGTCTGCACAGTGAGACCCATTTTGGACTTCTGACTCTGGGACTGTAAGAGAAGGAACTTGTGGTAATGTGTTACATCAGCAATAAGAGACTGATACAGGTAGGGAAGTGTATCTTTTATCCAAGGACAGATTTATTATAACACTGGAGACTGAAGTTCTCTTGGGTCAGGGAGTTAGCATGAGGAGGGGTCACACTGACCATGTTTCCTCAGAAAGTCAATTCAGAAGGCCCCCTGTTGACAGGACAGAGAAGGAGCCGTGAGTGGGCAGATGCTAAGGACCCTCCCCTGAGAGCAGGGCGGGACTGTGTGCAGAAGAGCCTCTGGGGACAAGCAGGGATGGCTGTGCGCTCAGGACTTCGCTTAGAGCTTCTAGACCATCTGAGCTCAGAGAAGGAGGTGCCGAAGCAGCCTCCAGAGGTGTGTGCATCTGCGTCTCACCCGGCAGCTGGGCGCAGCCCCTGAAGATGAGCATCCAGAAGCAGGCAGCTGGCCCACAGGCAGAAGACAAGAAGTTAACCAGAGAAAGAATTCCCTTATACCCCAATGTGCTTTATGGAAACTCATTTTGCTTCTTTCTCTTTCTTATTATACCTAGTGGAAAGTGAAAGCAATATTTTATTTATTACTTAAACTTTTATAATTTGTTTTATCTTACAAAATTAAGATTAAGCTTATAAGTGGGAGACCAGTACCTTTCACAGTTCCCCAAGGCTGAAGTGAACTGTGCTTGTGTTAGAGGGGGCTCATCCAAGTCGACATGGGGGTACCCATAGGAAAGACACAAGCTGGCCTTGAATGACACAGCCGTCTCAATCCTAGAGCCCCCCTTCCTATCTGTGTGATGTTGGACAGGCCACCTACTGTCTCTAACTATTGGTTTCCCTGCTTCTGAAGCACAGGTGACAATACCACTATGTCACAGAACTGTGTGGACAATTCTGCAGACAATGTGTGTATCAACACACATGCAAGGGCAAGTAGCAATGCCCAAGAATCTCAGTGAATAATTGGTGATAATTATTAGGTACTTGCCCGAAGCACAGGGGTGAGCTCTCTTAGTGCCGATTCTGGTCCTGCTGTGTATCTTTTTATCTCTCAGCGCTCGTTTCTGCTTCTTGATCCACCCTGACCTGAGTCTTCCTGCTGAACCTCCACTCTTCACTGTGGCTGGAGGGTGAATGTGAAGCAGCCTCCCCTGCACCCACTCTGAGCCCTTTACTTTCAGGAAACATGTCTGTGAGACAGTACCACCATCTCCTTGTTTTCCCGATGGCAAAACGGAGACTTGAAGCTTTTAGCTACTTGGCCAAGATCACAAGGTAAGTGAGTGAGGGACCAAAAGTCTAACTGAGGCAACATGAATCCTGGACCTTCACACCCACAGTTCACTTCTCACAGAAGTCGGCTCCGAACTCAGCGAGTGTATTCATGTTCCCTTTTAAGTAGATTGTATACGTTTCTCTTATTATCAAAATACTGTATATTTATTGTAGCAAACTTTGAAAATATTGATAAACATGAACGAAGACATATAAATTCACCTGTAATCCCACAACCTAGATAATCTACCTTTTAGAGACGATCTCTTTTCATATGTTGGTTTATTTCCTTTCCATTTTAAATATTTGCCTGATATAAAAGAAATTGTGCTTTGTTGCCCCAAATAGTTATTGTTAAACAGATAAGATTATTTCTTATTTTAGAATAAACATTCTGATAATTAAAATATTGCACTTTTTTCCTTTTTTTTTTTGGTATAAATTCCAAGAAATGAGAATTCAAAATTCTGGATCAAAACAGAAATCATTTCTAAAGCTTTTTAATGTGTATGTACTGCCAAAGGGCCAAGCAAGAAAGGTTATAGAGTCTATAGATCTGCAGTGGATGAAAGCTAGTTTCTGTTAGTGGGTGAGATATTATATTAAGACTCGTCTCAATAGAAAAGAAACTAATATCTCGATCTAGCTTTTACAGACAGGTTGAATCTTTTTCTATTCTCTAGTAACTATTTATATTTATTTATATGAACGTTGCAGCTTATGTTTCTTGCCAATATTTTTCTGCTGGAATGTTCATTTAATTATATATTTGTAGAAGCTATTTATTAGGAATACCAGACTTCTGTCACATATGTTAAAAATAGAATTCTGAGTTTGTAGTTCTCCTTTTACTTTTTAACATTTAAAAGTTTAACAGCATTATGTAGTAAAATCCATTCAGCTTTTTGTATGTGGTTTGGCATTCAGGATAATGCTTAGGTATTAGTTTGCTGGGGTGGATATAATAAAATACCACAGTCGGGGGTGGGGCCTTAAGTGACAGAAATTTATTTTCTCAGAATTCCAGGGCCTGGAAGTCCAAGCTCAAGATTTGATGAGGTGTGATTTCTCCTGAGACCTCTCTCCTTGTCTTGCAGATGGCAGCCTGCATGCTGTGTGCTGTGTGTGCACATCCCTAGTGTTTCTCTGTGTGCCCAGATTTCCTCTTCTTAGAAGGACACCAGCCAGATCAGATTAGGGCCACATTAAATCCTCATTTTAATTTATTCACCTCTTTAAAAGCCTTATTCCCATATACGGTCACATTCTGAGGTACTGGAGATTAGGGCTTCAACATATTGATTCAGGGGCATAATTCAGTGCCTAACAACTTAGAAAGGTCTTCCCCACCTCAGATTATAGAAATAGTTATATTTTCTTCTTGAAGTTTATGGCATCAAATTTTATATTTAAATGATATTTGGACTTTATTTTGATGTGTGGCATGCTTTTTATTGAAAGATAGGTGCACAGGTAACATAAATGTATAGTTTACAGAATAATAGCAAAACAAATGCCCATCTTCTCATCACCCACCTTAAGAAATAGAACCTTCTAATTCCTCTGTGCATCTCAACGATCTGATGTTCCCTTGCTTTCATTAGAGATTTCCACATGTATATGAATTGCTAAATAATACGTTGGCTTTTCCCCTTTGGTTTTTTACACGAGTAGAATCACACTGATTTTCCTTTTGTGGTGTAGTGGTTATTTTGCGTTCAACATTGGATTCTGAGATTCATCCGTGTTGATGCATGTAGTCAATTTATTTTACTGCTCTTTAGTAGTCCATATGGTTGTACAAAGCAAGACAACAGCCCCAGTAGAATCACTTATGCTAAGCCCCACGTCACCAAACTGAGATCTAACTGAAGTAGTTTCAGCTCTCCCAAAAGGAAATCTTGCACTAGTTAATCAGGGATCTCCTGACCAGCACTAGTTAGGTCATCTGCCTGACAGAAGCCTGCCTCACCTAAAGGAGATTAACCTTCACTAACTCTCCAGCTTTTGAGCCTGGGTAGCTGGTTCCTGCTCTTCTCTGCCTACAAACGTTTTTCATTTGCACAACTTCTCAGAGCTGCTTTCTGTCTGCTAGAGCGAATGCTGCCCGATTAATGATGAATCATGCAATAAAGCCAAAAGATCTCCAAATGTACTCCACTGAATTCTGTTGAACACTTTCAATATCCCTAAATCCATCCAATCTATTGTTAATAAATATTCGAGTGTTTCTGGCCCTTTACTACTATGGAAATGGGTCACACGTTTCAGGTCTACGCCTTGGGTGTGATGCAAGGGGTGTGCTCTCCCAGCCGCACAGTGTAATGAAAGCAGCTGATATTCCTGTGAGCAGGGAGTGACAATTCCTGCTGTTCCCAATTCCTGTTAGCAGGGAGTGACAATTCCTGCTGTTTCCAATCGCAAGCAACCTTTTTATTGCCTTTCTTACAAGTTTTCCAGATGGTAAGGTGGGAAATGGTATTTTATTGTGATTTTAATTTGCATTTAATTTATTACTAATGACACTGAGGATCTTTTTAAGTGTTCATTAAGCATCTGTATTTCATCTTCCATGAAATGCCTGTTTAGGTCTTTCTGACTTCTTCTCAACTTTATTTTGAAAGTTTTTTGCACTGATTACACATATCACCTCCCACTTCATGGCTGTTCTTTCCCTTCTTTTTAGGATGTCTTTTGACGAGCAGGAGTTTTAAATTGTAATATTGTTAATTATAATTAATAAATATGGTATTTACCAGGTTTTCCTATATGATTTATACCTTTTGTGATTTTTTTTACAGGAAGTTCCTCATTGCCTGATGTTATAAGAACATTCTCTTCTGTATGCTTCTACAGATTTCATGTTTTTTGTTTCATCTTTAATCATCAATTTACCTGAAATTGATACTTATGCATTTTCTCTGAAAATCAGCATGTCCCCTTCCAGCCGAGCTTGTGGGGAGAAGATGCCACGCCCCTCCTCACATCTCGCTGCACCCACAGCCCCCTCTTGGGCTCAGAATCCATCTCTGGAGGCTGGAGGGGCTACAGGAAAAGATAGAATAAGACAAGGGGTCAGGGAAAGGTGGGGCTGCTGTTTTCCATGATGCTGTGGAAGCTCTCTCGCCAACTAGGGCCACGTGAGAGGAGCCCTCGCGGACAGTAAAGGAACGAACCTCTTATCTCTGGAGGAGAAGCACATGTCAGGAAAGCCCTAGGGAAATGGAAAGCCTCTGTGGCAGGAGGGTCCTCGAAGATTTCAGAGCAGCAAAGGGGCCAGTGTGCCTGGAGCACGTGCGTGTGCACGAGAAGGAGGGGGCCGCCAGGATGCTGATTGGTGTTCGCAAATTTCTGCCTGCAGATTTGCCCCGTCTCCCGAACATCCCCCACTGGGCAACCTGTTAGGTCCTCCTCTGAGTCCAGCCAGAGCAGACACTCCGCTGCCTCAGGATGCTCTCTACTTTGCTTTCCCACTAGAAGGTGAGATTCTTAAAGAGAAAGATTTTGTCTTTTTCCTTTTTGTGTCCCTACTGATAAGAAGTTTCACTGCTCAACAAATATTGAATAAACAAACAAAAGAATGCAAATGAGTGAAGGTAACATTTTCCTCTGCCTTCACCTCGGTCCAGTGGGAACCAGGCAACGTAGGAGCCCAGAGCCGCTGCTAAACAGAATCTGGAAATGGTCACTTCTGCTTTTCACCACGTGGGAGGGTCTGAGGGATGAGTGTCAGGTCAGAGCTTCCCCGGTGACAGTGGGTGAGTGGCCAGCCCCTCCTTCAGTGTGTTCTTTCCATGAGCAGCTGAGGCCTGCGGCTCAGGGGCTGAGCGCTCGCCCGGCTCGGCTTTCCTTGCACTCCCCCCATGGCTGTCCCTAATTCCCAGGGGCCCACCAGTAAAGACAAAGATCTGAAGTGATTCCCTACCTGGCATGGAGCCCAGGACCCTGAGAATCCTTGGCACTGTGAGTTACGAGGCCAGCGCCTGTGGAAGGCCACAGTGACGGCCAGGGTCCTGTCACCACGGCCATGGACTCAGGGCCGGCAGAGCGGCAACTGCACCGGCGACCAGAGAAGTGTCATACAGTGGGACCACCGGTGCAGGGTAAGTGGCTTCCCCAGAAGTTCAGGATTCCTGAGAGCAGACAGAAGCCCGGGAGAAGGAAAGCCTTCAAAGCATTTGGAGAGACAATGTGAAAACTGGGTCATGAGTGGGAACCAAAGGCAGTGACGGCACTGCAAGAGGAAAGCGAGTGAAGGAAAGAGAAGCGACAGGCAGAAGGAGCGGAGTACAGAGCACCTGGGGGTGGGGGTGGGGGGGTGTAAGGAGTCACAGCAAAAGAGACGAGAAGTGGAGAGGACGGGAGAGGGGTCCCCGGACAGCAGAGGTCAGGCAAGGGTCCCTCAGGGGACGTCGCAGCCTCAGCCCGCCTGCCCCCTGCCAGTCATGGAGGAGAAGGCACGTGTGCAGCAGGACAGCGTATAACTTAGTAATACTACATGCCTGGTTAATGAAATCCTCAACTCCTTCTGCAGAAAATCCCATATAAGTATTTTACATACGTTTAGGTAGTTTCTATTTTCTATAAAGACCTGAGCATTGACTGACCTCGTGCTCCACCTGGTAACACAGCTTAGAATTACAGACAGACCTGGGGTGCCTCTCAGCTCTTCCTCGTGGGAGCTGTGACTCACGGTATGTCCCTCACCCCATCTAAGCCTCAGTTTCCTTATTAGTAAAACCAGGCATGATGATATGGGCTTGAAGGTTAAATTAATAATTGCATGTAAAATTCTACAGTGCCTGGGACAGGATAGCCGTGCAGTGTCATCATACTTAGTATTTATTTTGTATGTTCAGTGTGAAGTCTGGGACCCTTTGCAAATGGCACGCTGATGACTGGACTGGACACATAACTGGATTTTCTTCACTGGGATGAATCCTTGCAAAAAGCACCCTCACTCCGTGTTTCTCCTTCTCCACCTTGGCCTGCACTCTTGGGCCTGTCTCGTTCCTCTCTCCTCCCTCTTTCCTGACTCTGATGTCAGTGTTGGAGTCTCTCCAGTGTTGAGTTTTGTCTTTAGCTGTGGCCAGTGTGAAATGTTAGTCACCCGGCAGTGGGAACATCTGACCAAGATTCACCACAGCAGAGGACTCGCCTTCTTGTGCAAGGGAGGGTTCAGCACATTTCAGGGCTGCTTTTCTGTCTGCGGCCTGTAGCCTTGTCATCATTTCCCAGGAGACCAAATTTTACACTCCATATCCTCCCAGGACCTGGGCTAAGTCTCCCTTCTTGCAAAACCTGAAAGTCCTTCAACAGATGGATTTAACGTCTAACACAAAGCAATTTTATGGATTTTTCTCACATAAACTTATGTAACCTGATGTTCTTCATTGAATTTCTTTGGAAGTGTTAAAAGACAAAATCCAACTGAGTAAACTTTAGTGATTTTATTGGCTTCATTCAGTGATTCATGAATCAGGCAGCATCTAATCTAGCAGATAGAAAGGAGTGCCAAAGACCTAAACAAGGCAGGAGGTTTTATAGGCAGAAGAGAGCAGGGACACGGAAGTTATAGAAGCAAAAAGCTAGCTGGATATTTCGAGGTTACTCTCCTTCTAGGTGAGGCCAGGGTCTGTCAGGCAGATGACCTAACGTGTTCTGACCAGGAGTTCCTGATTGCCTCGTTTAAGATTCCATTGCTGGGGGAGCTGAAGCTATAATTATGCTACATGCGGCTTAAGGTGAGCAACTCCATTTTGGGCCTATTGTCTTCTTTTTTAACAGAAGGTTCTAAACAGGAGATACAGTTACTAAAATTACAGAAATTTTCATTCAGAGTGTAAGCATGTAAACTTGGTGACTCATTGGCAGAAGAAATAATTGAACCAAGGTTCGGTACATTATAATTTTCCCCTGGTTGACCTGAAGACCCCCTTGTTGACACATCCACTCTGTCACCACAGGGCAGCCGCTCCTGTGCCCTCCGCACACTCTCTGAGATCTGCTACCACCAACCACTCAACAGAGTGAGTGACATGCTTAGATGAGCCCCACACCTTGCAAGGAGCATGACTTTGGAGTGCTAATCGCACCCTCACAATCTAGGCCAGAGAAAAACCTCCTGCACTTATTGCCAGCGAGTCCCTGAGAGATGTGAACAAAACCTTTCTTGGCTGGAGCTGCTCATTATTTTTGATCTTGCACATCTCTGCTCACCGGTTCAAGGTGTTTTCTTCTGTGATGAAGTCACTATAAAGTGTTCCATCAAATGTACTCCACAAAGACCAGGTGTCTGCTTTGGTCTTGTGCAATTATAGGTAATAAGAAGATAAAAGAAGTCTGCCTAATTTGTCGCAGATTAACTCAGTACATTTTTGTTATTAAATTTCAGCCACATAACTAAAACCAAAAATATGAAAAATAAAACCACAGCTCTAAGAGCACTGGTCTGTTAATTTTTATATTTTTAATATAAATCTTGTGACCTGAGCTTACTTTTTAGCACAGTTCACAGTTAGAATGTTTGTTGTCATGTTGATGGGCTGGTTGGATATTCATGCCATCAGGGCACACTGAGAGACTGGTCTTTTGGAACACAGAGAGAAGTCTCCAGGCTCAAAAGAAATACATGTTACACTCATTCCTTGATATCTGCGAGGGATGATTCCAGGGCCCTGCAAAAACCAAAATACATGGATGCTCAGGTCCCTTACAGTCAGCCCTCTGTATCCAAGGTCCCCATCTACAGTTGGTTGAACCCATGAATGCTGAACCTGAGAACACATATTGACGAATGTGTATTCCCTGTGTTCCTGGAAATATGTAACCACCCTTGGTGTCTGGCTTGATATATCAGTTGCATGGCTGTATTTCAATGTCAGACTTCTACCTATAAATAGATCCGTTTTGTGTGTGCTGCCAAAGTAAGTTGTTCTGTGTGTGAAAGGCATCAGTCACGTGACCAATTCTAAATATTCCTGGATGCTCCCCTGTAACTGCTCTTGGGTCATGGCCTGCTTCTTCGGACATATTGTTGGCTGAGAGTATTTTTCTATAACGTGGAAAATAACACACAATTGGACTGATGACATTTAGAAACCAACTTTGTAATTAGGGGAAATTTTAGAAGTCCCTCAGATATTATATCCATGAAAAAGTTGAATTCTTAGACACAGAGAGTAGAACAGTAGTTGGGGGGACACTGGGGTGAGGGAAATAGGGAAAGGTAGGTAAAGGGAACACGCTTTCAGCTATAAGATGAATAAGGTCTGAGGATCTAATGTAAAACATGGTGACTATGGTTACATGGTGATTATGTTCAATAATACTGTTTTGTATAATTGAAATTTGCTAAGAGGCTAGAAATGAAATGTTTTCACCAAAAAAAAAGAAAAAGAAAAATAGATAAATACATGAGATGATAGATGTGTTAAGTGACTACATGGAGGGAATCCTTTCACAATATATATCAAACCACCATGATGTACACCTTAAATATCCTATAATTTTATATGTAAATTATACCTTAGCAAGGCTAAATCTTTAAAAAAATATAAATCCATGAATAATGGAACGTCGATTGTGTCCACCTCTATAACATTATGTCCTAGAAACTGGGTAAAACATTCCATGAGCTAAAAAGTTCCCTTAGCTAACAGAATGTGGACAAGCTTTATCTATTAGTCATTTCTGAATTATCATGTTTATCAGGTGACTTAATGTAAGATTTACAAAGAGCTGCACACTGGAAACTTTCTAATGGATTTGACCCTATTCTCCCAGTATTTGGCATTTGGAGATACCTTCTGTGTGGACTCTTTTGATTTCTCATACAACGGATTGTAAACAGAGATACCGTGCAATAATTTTCTGGGTTTTTAACTTTCCTTCAGTATGATCTTACTTCCAGTCAGTAAGAAGTATTCGTGTTGCCTTGAATAGAATTAGAATTATGGCAAGAATGCAGAGAAACAGTCTAAAGTTCCACAGTTTTGTACCTTCAAAGTAGACTTTTTATCCCAAATTACAAGTGGGAATTTTGAAAGACAATCTCTTTAACTTGAAAGAGATGAAATCTACTGAATGAAGACAAGGCCCTAGAAAACACGAATGAGAAAGACTCTGACAGAAGAGCAGCACAGTGATAACCTGCCCAGCAGCAGGAGGAAAGAGGACAGAGAATGACACAGACCACCCAGTCCCGGGAGAGGAGACAAGATTCATTCTGGCTGAGAGAAGAGAAGAAGGTGGACTGACAGCTGATCTTAGAGGTACTTATAAGGTCAGGGATAAGGAGACCTGGCCTGGGTTTGCTGACGGTGGATCAGAATCATCGTGGAGATGCAGCATCACTCACCAGCAGGGAAGGGGCATCAGGAAGCCCCGTCAAGGCCTGCAGATGCTCTGCTGCTGATTACTGAGAACCGGGCATTGCTGCTCAGGAGGGCATTACCTGCTCTCCTTTTTTTTTTTTTTGGTTCCCATGGTTAAATGCTTCCCTTATGTCTCCAGGGACCGCCCATCAGAAGTGATGTCCACCTGTTCCTTGAGACTCTATGAGGCCTAACTGGAATCTCCCCCTTTTCCATGGCCTGGAGTGCTGTAAACATTCCAAAAGTCTCACAGAGTCAGACACAAGATTGTTAGAAGAAGAAGTTTTTAAAAGTTAAATGGAAAATCATTTTAAAATATTAACTCTGATCAAAAAATGGGCAGAAGGTCTAAATAGACATTTCTCTAAAGAAGACATACAGATGGCCAAGAGGCACATGAAAAGATGTGGCTCAATATCACTAATTATTAGAGAAATGCAAATCAAAACTACAAGGAGGTATCACCTCACATGGGTCAGAATGGCTATCATCAAAAAATCTACAAAGGATAAGTACTGGAGAGGATGTGGAGAAAAGGGAACCCTCCTACACTGTTGGTAACTTGGTACAGCCATTATGGAAACAGTATGAAGGTTCCTTAAAAAACTAAAAAGAGAGCTACTATATGATTCAAGAATCCCAATTCTGGGCATATATGGGAGAAAACCATAATTCGAAAAGATACATGTACTCCAATGTTCATTACAGCACTATTCACAATAGCCAAGACATGGAAGCAACCTAAATGTCCGTCAATGGAGGAATGGATAAAGAAGATGTGGTACATAGATACAATAGAATATGTCTCAACCATAAAAAAAAGAATGAAATAATGCCATTTGCAGCAACGTGGACGGACCTAGAGATCGTCATACTGAGTGAAGTAAGTCAGACAGAGAAAGACAAATATCATATGATATCGCTTATATTTGGAACCAGAAAAAAAATTGACAAATAAACCTATTTACAAAACAGAAATAGAGTCACAGATGTAGAAAACAAACTTATGCTTACCAAGGGGGAAGGGGGGAGGGATAAATTGGGAGATTGGGATTGACATATACACACTACTGTATATAAAATAGATAACTAATAAGGACCTACTATATAGCACAGGGACTCTACTCAATACTCTGTAATAAGTTATATGGGAAAAGAATCTAAAAAAGAGTGATATATGTGTATGTATAACTGATTCACTTCGCTGTACACCTGAAACTAACGCAACATTGCAAATCAACTATACTCAAATAAAAAATAATTTAAAAAATATTTTTTGGACTCAATATTTTTTAAAGAACTGAACCTTGTTCCAGAAGGGAAAGGAAGTCCTGCAGTGGCTAATGAGGGCTGTGGTGTCTTAGAACTTATCTGTGGATCTACTCTGAGTGAGATCCTCGGACCCACATCAAGGGTGAAAGAGAAACCACAGCTGGAGCAAGGAGTGGGAGCTCCTCACAGGAAACCCCGGGTTATTGACAAAGAGCCTCTAACACCTGTCTTTGGCTGAGAGATGACAGTGGTGACACTCCTCCAAGGGCAGATACCGAAAGTCTGTGACATTGGGATGGATACATTGTCCTTTGGTGTCACTTCACTGTGCTGCACTCTATCTTAACTTCTTTCTTTGGATTCCATTCTTGGTAAAAGACTGCATATCACCAAAGAAAATCAGGCATAAGTGTGGTGGGTACCTCTTGGCCCTGCTCCACTTCCTTTCTGAAATCCAAAGTTCCATCTGGGCCAATGGTTGAGACGAAATTTGAACACCTCTAATAACTACCATTAAATATAATTTCCCTGCACTGAAAGTGACCACCATCCCACGTGTGCAAATTAAGACAAGTGAACTGGCTCGTATGTGACCCACGTAACGGCAGCGGGAAGAGCAGGAATGGAATCATGAGGGTGGATGACCAGGTAGAATTTCAACGCCATAAGTCTCTGGGAATTTTGTCAGTGGGTTACACTTTAAGTGTCATTGATGGCCTGAGACACAATGTGAACTGTACTTTATTGATGGGTGAATGGACATGTGAAAGATGAGTCCAAGGTCAACAGTACACAGAAGTATCATTGACTGTTAACAGATCCAGAAAGAGAAAGCAGATCATTGTTGGCTCTTTCAAAAGCAGGTATTAGCCACTTGGATGCCTGATATGTTAACGCCACCCACCTAGACTTTCAACCCAGCCTCCCCGCCTCATATATGCTGGCTTCATAAGTGAGGACGTGGAGGAGAGGCATTTGCCTGGTGAGTTGGATGCTTATTTAGAGAGCGCCCTTACTGCTGTCACAGGGACGTAGAGCTCCACAATACACCCCGCCCTTTTCTTCCTGGCTCTGTCTTCTGCTTCCTTATGATTATCGTGGTCGTCACAGGCTTCAGCAGCTTCAGCCTGTGCTTTTACCACCAGCTGCACATGTCCCCTCTCCTTCAAGGGGCCTCCTGCTCCCTCATCACTGGTGCCACCTGAGGCTGCTCCCTGCCCCATAGCCCTTTCCAAGCCCTTTCTTCTGACGCTCTCACAGCTAATTCTCTGACCACCACATAAGAGACTTCTTCTCACTATGTCCCACTCAGGACGAGCCTACTACTTGTGGGAGTGAATCCGCTCTGATGGTGTCTGTCTATAACTACCAGCAGGATGCAGCACATTTGACTCCTTTCTCTGCAAGCCCTGCCTGACACTCAGGGCTGTTTGGGACACTGGGGCTGACCCTCACATGGATGGTAGCTGGGTAGTAGACTTTGAAGGCCGGGGCTCTTGGGAGGTTATATGCTTCCCTCTTGGAACTTAAAAAAAAAGAAAAAACATAACGTGGAAAGAATCTAATTGAACCAGGTACTATATTTCTTCACTTATAAAACACATAGACTCCTTCAAAGTAGGCAGATGTCAATGGCAGAATCTAATCCAAAGGGAATTTTAAAACTTCCCTGCTTCACTCCACACCCAGATAAAAAGGACTTTAGTAAAAATTAAGACAAGAAACACTGTTTCTTCTATTCTAGCAGAAGCCAGACCATAATAAGCCTATCTCAGTGGTGACCACCGTCATTCTGATTGTTCCTCTTGTCTATCTTTTGTTTTCCCTGGTCCTTGCTGACACCCAGTGCCGCCTTCTCTTAGGCAGGGTTCCTTCACCTAGAAATCTCAGCCAGCCTATGAGGGGACCCGCATAAAGAGAGAGCTGGGGGGCAGCTGAGGCCAGTCTGGGCTCAGGGGAGTCTGGCTTGTCTCCTCAGCATCCTCTCTTTGTGCAGTTTTGGGCCCAGAGCACTGGGACCTATGGAGACAAGGTCCATGGGCTGCTTACTGGGGAGGAACCAAGGAGGCTGTCCAGTTGGTCTTTCATGCAAACGTTAAGGCAGAGAGGAGACAGGAGCCTCGGAGCTCGTTCTGCTCAGTTGGGCTGAGTCTGCCAGGGCGGGCAAGACCCTGGAATCCATGGTGATCTCAAGCATTCTCCTTCATGGATTTAGGAACTGGAGGCGTTGCCTCTCTTGAACAGTGGTGATTTCTTTGTAAGTAGTAAACTCGATTGAACTGATAGAATACATATGGAAATGTGTTACATGGATACATGGGTATCTCACAGATCTCAAGGGCAGGACGCGTAGGCGAGCCTAATAAGTGCCTGGAGCAAAATCCCTGCTCTTCTTCACGGGGACCTGCCTTTCCATTTCTAAGCCACAGCGTCTCTGCCTCAGTCTTCAGCCTTCTCCCTCCAGACAGATACACACACTTCCTGCCTCTCTCTAAGACTTATTATAGGGAATCTTTGTGAATATACACTTGGAATAAAATTCCTAAACTTTTCTGTACTTATACGTCTATGCCAACTCAATTCTTAACTTATATTTTAAAGCTAGTTTATATCAGCTGGGCTTGTCCCATGTGACTTGATTTGAATTTCAAGTCCAGGTGCTCAAAAGACACTAACGAGGGTCCCCATGTCCCAGTATACAGCTCCTGGAGATGGCACCTGTTGGGCTCAGTGTGACAGACACTCACCCCTTCTCCAGTGAGGAGTCCAACTCAAGTGAGACTTAGGGACAAAGGCAGAGGGTGATCAATGTGCCCATGTTGTTTCTGGTAAAGCTAACCTGTAGGACACTGGCGGTCCTAGTGCTGGAGTGGGGACCTTCTGCTATTTCCCCACTGAAGTGGCCAGACTCATCCCTCACTCACAGCTGACTAGGGGGCCGTGGGCTGTGAAGCCTCCAGAGAAGCTGACAGAGTTGGGAGGACAGCACAGCAGGCTGGCCGGACTGAAGCAGGGAGCCAAGAGCATGGGTCCCTTAAGAGTTGAGGCTGTCACCAACCGCAGCCGAGAGGTCAGTGGACAGCAGCCTGCCCTCAGCATTCTCACTCGTCATTCTGCAGGGAGAAGCGGACGGCAGTGGCAGCGAGGAGATGGCTTGCACACGGTGTTCTCTTGAAAGTCAACACGAAAACTGGAGGAGGAAAACGCCACTTCCCCAGAATCACTCACTCAACTGCCTCAGCCCAGTCAGAGGGGCTGTGAGAGCAGGAAAGGCTGTCAGAACGGGAACAGCCTCAGAGACAGGAGTTGCATACACAGGCTCCCCTGCGGCGTTCACAACAGCAGCCATCCATCCCTCTGATCAGCCCTGCACGCTCCACTGCTGTTAGGCAGGCTCAAGTGCTCGAATCTTTTCAAAAACCAACTGTTAGCCTTGTTAATTTTCTTTGTGATTTATCTATTTCCTATTTAATTGATTGTTGCTCTTTTTATTTACTTTTATTCACCTACTTGACTTTGATACTTGGTGGGGTTTTTTGTTTGTTTGTTTGTTTGTTTTGGTTTTTTAGCTTTTTAAAGGAAATTTAGATAAATGATTTTAACCTTTTCCTTTCTCCTAATAAAACAATTAAAAGCTATCCATTCCTCCTAAAGCAATGTTTTCGCTGCTTCTCACCAAGTTTGATATGTTGCCTTTTTATTATTATTTTGTTTGAAATATTAAATGTTACTTGGTATTTCTTTCCCAATGATGGGCTTTTAAGGAGTATATTGTTTAATTTTAAAATATTATTATTATTGATTTTTAATTTAAATTCAAATGTGGACAGAGAACATAATTCGTAATACTTCAATATTTTGATATTTATTGAACCTGTTTTGTGGCCCAGGATATCTTGGTGAATTTTCCATGTTTACTAGAAAAAAATGTCATTTTTTCTGCGATAGTTATGCAGAAGATGGAGTACTTTGTAAATATGTGTTACATCAGAGTAATAGTGTCACTCAGATCTTCTATATACTTACTGATTTGTTTTGTTTTGGTCTAGGTTCTTTATCAACAACCTTGACTTCAGTTGTATATTTTTATTTTTCCAACCTTTTCTTCTATCATACACTTTTCTATTCTGTGATAGAAGTTGACTGAAAGCACATAAACCCATTTATAAGATATCTCAGGAAATTATTATAAATAATGCTTATTAACGTTCAATTAATGTAAAATATAAATACACGTGCCAACTAAATTATTTATTAAATAATTCATAAAGTGACCATTAAATATTTAATGTTTTAACATTAAAAAATCCTAATTATATGGGCTTCCCTGGTGGCACAGTGGTTGAGAGTCTGCCTGCCAATGCAGGGGACACGGGTTCGAGCCCTGGTCTGGGAAGATCCCACATGCCGCGGAGCAACTAGGCCCGTGAGCCACAACTACTGAGCCGGCGCGTCTAGAGCCTGTGCTCCACAACAAGAGAGGCCGTGATTGTGTGAGGCCTGCGCACCACGATGAAGTGTGGCCCCCACTTGCCGCAACTAGAGAAAGCCCTCGCACAGAAACGAAGACCCAACACAGCCATAAATAAATAAATAAATAAATAAATAAATAAATAAATAAATAAATAAATAAAAATGTCCATTGGTGGGGGGGGGGGAATCCTAATTATCTTCTGGGTATCATTATCTCCAAATGAGGATAACCTAAGCATTTACAATAAGTTCATGAAATTTCAGTTCCTCATCTTGTCAATCAGTGTTCCCAATGGGAGCATTTTCAATTAGTATTAAGAAATAACAGAACACAGATCACTCGCTTACTTTTCTTCAATCCAAAATATCGATAACCTTTATTGTTGTTATTTCCATTTGCTTACTGATACAACTGAGGTTAGGTTGAGGATTAGCAAAGCCCCTGATGGTTGAGATTTTTAGAACACTAAGGATAACACTAAAGAAAAACCTTACATTTTCACTGGGTTCATGTTTGCCTTTATGTCTGTAAGGACTAATATCATGAAAAAGTGCATAAGTCTTTTATTTTATCCATTCAAATAATATCAATTTTGAATCAAAACCTTGTCAGGCACTGGGATGGAGGGAGGATCTGCACGACTATCACACAGAGAGCCCTTCCTGACTCCTGTCCTCAGATAATTAGCCTCCCTTCCCCATGAAGGTGTGCCGGGAAGGTCCCCTTGAGGGGATGAGATGAGTGTGAGACTTGTAGGATGTGCAGGTGATAAGCAAGATGAAGAGTATTCCAGGCAGAAAGGACAGGAGCAGAGGTTGGAAAGAGCCCAGTGTGTTCTAGGGTCTGAGAGGAGGTTGGCATCATCAGATGCAGGGACCGATGGGGAGAAGGTCAATAGGGGGGCGGCAGAGATGGGCAGGAACCCCATGTGTCGGGATGTTATCAAGGATCTGTGGATAATTCGTCCTCTCATTTTCATGATATTATTCTCATGTGTCTGTTTGAACGCTTATTTTCTATTGCTAAAAGAGAGAGACAGCGAAACAAAACTAAAGAAAACAATAAGGAAAATATATCTGCCCATATGCAAGAGAACACATCACTCCGAGCCTGAAACCTGGGGGGTTGGTGAAAGAGTGAATCAGAAAATGAGAACATAACTCTGCCCTCCCAGCATGCGGAAAAAGCAGCTAGTAAGACACCACAAATAGCCTCAATTCAACTAGTATTTAAGATTTTGTCTGGGCAGGTCCCATGTTAGACACGGAGTGGGATCCCTAGTAGAGTGGCCACAGCCCTGGGCTCTGGTAGAAATCGGGAGGGGACACCAGGGGAGGAGCCTAGCAGAGGTTGAGGGGAGAGAGAAGTAAGGGAAAACCCTCGGAATCTAGCATTGTTGTTGGAATGCAGACGCTCAAACACAGTAAAGTCTGGAGAAAGGATTCTTGGTGGGGACCAAGGAGGTGTGTGCACCTGTGTGTTTATGTTTAGGAGATGGGAACAGGCAGAGCACAGGTGAGAAATGTAGTTTCTGAAATTGAGATCCGCTGCACTTTTCTTACCCTCTGGCCCCCAAGCGTAGTGATAATTATCTTTTTCTTCCCATTAGAATCACCCAGGGAGATGAAAAAAATACGTCACAGAGGACTCCACCTCACAGACATAGAAAGTAGAGCAGAATCTGCGGCAGTGGGACTGGATGGCCACATATTTAAAACTTTGCCTGAGATTTTTAAATTGCACATCGAGCTGAGAACCACAGCCCTTGCCTCTGCATTGGAAGAAAGTCTAAATTGGTGGAGCTTAAATACTAAGTACTTTTTTAGATATTCTTATATTTTTCCAAAATTTTAATAAAGAGACTCAAAATACACATTGTTGTCACTAACTGAAAGAACACCTTGGAGACTCAGACTAAAACTAAAAAGATCAGTTTGCATGTTTTAGTATCAATTGTATGAGAAAAAAAATTTAATAAATATATTTATTTTTGGTGCATTAATTGAATTACCCACAGGAAATGTGTAAACTACACAAATTTTATTCAAAAATATTTTGAGTTTATGAATGTAATCTGAAGGTTGTCTGGGCCTTACCTCTGCAATAATAAAGTAATAATAAAGTAAGTGTTTACTGATGCTCCCAGCTCTCAAGTCCACTGGCCATGCCCAGCAGAGGCTCTCAGCTCTCATGGTCCGTGGGTCCTTACCCTCGCCAGCATCCCTTAGGATTCTCGGAGATGGGCTCTTACACAACACCTTAACCACTTTCATTGTCTACTCACGACCTGCTCTGATTTGATTGTCCCTCCAGCCTTGGTCGATGCTCATTTCTGCTTGGCCAGCGCCATGCTGCTCCCGTCCGGAGCAATCTTCCAGGGAGCCCCTGCCTGGGGGCTGAACTCTGCCCTGACCCGTGAGCCCCCCTCTCCCCTCCTGACATTGTTCTCACTGCTCCTGTCACGCTGCTCCAGGCCCCCCTCCCCAGCAATTCCTCCTGCTGCCTCACGTGCCTCTGGGGCTGGTGAGCCTGTCACACAGGGAGGCTGCTCAGAGCTGCCGGTTCAGCTCCTGCTGCTTCATTTACCACCGACATCATCTATATCTGGGACTCCAGTTTCTCCACTAACCACACTGGCCATCGCGGCCTCTAAATCGCTCCCTAGTTTCTTCCCGGCTCTTATTTGAACATCACGCTCACTTCCACATTGTCACTAGGTCCACGACGTTCTGCTGTGTCGTGCCTCACAAAATGACAAGCTCCCAGGACTTCCTTTTTCCTGCTGAACTGAAAATATTTTTCCCTTGCCTTTTTTGCCTTTATTAGAGGGTCCCCCGGTATTACTGGTAGCTTTATTCCCACTTGACATTTGGATTGTTAGGGTCTGGGTCATGTCAAGTAACTGCCACCAGGTTTGTCTAGAGCCACTGAACCCCTCTGGGCTTTGGCTTTGTTCCCAGGACTGTTCCATGAGGTCACACTCATTTCCTATGGGGGAATCTCTCAGAGGCTCAGCAACCATGCTTCTTTTGTTCACTTCCTGTCTACAAAGTCATCAACTATGCAAGGACAGTCTGAACCCTCATTGTGGACACAAGGCTAGGATGTGGGGTGTAGGCAACACTTAAGCCAGAGCCGCCATTCACCCCACCTGAGAGCCACTGGCCCCTGGAGAGCGTCCTGCTACATCTACAGTAACTAGTTTTGAGTTATTTTACTTTGTCTTTTTTTTTTTTTTACCACGAAAAAAAAATTCACAAATTATAATGCTTGGGACTTTATTTATTTAGAATATCTTTTAATTTCAAAGTGAAAGTAGATCAACATCCTCACTTTATGCTTGGGGAAAAAAAAACCTGAAGTCCACGGAGGTTAAGTTTCAATTCAACTAATTTTTGCCTGAGCATAAGCAACAGTTTTATGTTGGTCACTGAGAAATTCAAAGGTAAATATAATATAAAATGGTTTTGATTCTGAAGGAATTCACACCCTAGTAGGGGAAAGACAAATACCAGTAACACAATGTAGAATAGGCTATGACATGAAGCTCAGAGGACAGTGATTAATTTTGTCAAGGGTCAGGGAGGTGATGAAAATGTTGGAAGAAGTGATGGTTTAATTGAGACTTGATGAGTCGGGGGCACCGTAGAGAAATGGAGAGAGTGTGACAGGCAGAAGGAGTCTCTTGAGAAGAGAGTCATTGTGGAAAGATTTCTGCACAATGGAAACATTGGTCACAGTGAGTCCCCAAGTAAGCAGGGTGGTCATGGTAAGCCTGTGAGACAGGGAGCCTTAGACAACCAGCGAGCAGCAGACTGTTCTCTGGGGCCTCAGTGTCTCCAATAGGGGGGCAGTATGATCAGCCTTGTGGTTCAGAAGAACAGTCTCATAGCCATGTGAGGGGTAGATTGAATCAGGATAGAGAGGAAGAAAGCAGAGTTGTTATGAGTGTGTTGGAATATTATTAGGAAAAATAATGCAGTTTTGAAGGAGGGAATTAAGTGATATTTTGAAGGAAAAATTCATAAGAATTATCTGTGGTCCTAGAATCCAAGTATGACACTACCTCTCCAAAATTCCACCATTTTGTCTCTTCCTAATGTTTTTTCTACAATGATAGTGGTCTGTGTGTGTAGAGAAATTACCCTTCCAGGCCATATGGTAAATATCTCATATCCATGATCTCCTCTAATCTTCTCTATAGCCCTGTGGATTAGGTCATACCACCATTGCTTTACAAATGAGGAAATTCAGACTTTGAGAGGTTAAGTTAATGTGTCCTGTGTCACAGAGCAAGGGAGAGTCAGAGCTGGGGGTGACCAGATAGCCTATCATAGTACAATAACCTGGGTAGCTACTATTATTATGTAACAAACAGTATAAGTGAAGTAAAAATACCTCAAAAATGATATTCTTATATACCTTATAGCTCTGCCTTGGTAAAACCCGGCCACCCAAGCTAAAAATATAGCTTTATTTATCAAAAATGTCCAGTGTGGGCAATAAATATTGATTTTCTTGTTTATCCATCTGGTAAGTCCCCATTCACCAACACTGCGTGTGGTCTTTCATGGTCCCTTTCCACAAATCACTTGGCCCAGGAGCATGTAAAGGTTGCCAAGAAAAGGGATTTAGCTCACTGACCCTCCTGCCCTCAGGAGGGTTTTGGTCATTCTCCAGATCTTCTTTCTCTACTTCCATGCCATCTCCTTAACCCACTTCCTCTGATTCCAGTGATGCAGGTTGGTGCATGATCCAGTATTTCTTATCTTCATCTCTCAGCTTAACTGGCCGTAGAAATTCCTCTTCTTGTTTGTGCATATTGTCAAGTCCCAACCGAGATGCCATGAGGGATGCAAAGATGACACATATCCATGTGCCCGCAAAGAGCTTGCAGTGCAGTGGGGACATGAGCCACGTGGCTGCTAACATCGCAAAGTTTTTCGTTTCACAGGAGGCTTATAAGTAAGGTGTAAATATACACAAAACCGACCCATGTTAATTCCCCTTCAGAGCAAATTTGGTTATGAATAGCTTAAAACATGATTGTTTATTCTATAGCAGAAAAATCCATGTGTGTGAAACTACATCATTTATATTATTATATCACTACTGCTCCTGCTAGGAGAGAAGCCTGAAGCAGGAAATCTATGGCAGAAAAATGGAAAGGGTGATCACGATTAATGAGTCTAGTTTTGCTTCAGTCCATTTTTAGGCTCAGCAATAAGTTTTGCTTTGGGGATCTGTGTGATATCCAGGGATGTGTAAAATAATTTTTCATATTCTCTTACTTCCAACCAATAATCAGCATTCAAGAAAGGGAAGAACTCAAAATTTTAAATCTATGATTCGGACACTTGCCATTACCATGAATTCCAGGGAAACGCACACCCTGGGAGAATCTGCCTAATTGAGCAGAAAAGGTACAAGGCTCCTGTCTCCTCTCTGCCTTCAGGTCTGTGTGAAAAATCAAGTGAACTGTCCCTGTGTCCCTTTACATTATGCTCACCTTAGATCGTGTCGCCATATGTCCCAGTGTTCTGAGGCAAAAAGTGCACAGAGATGAAGCTAGGGAAGCAATCGAGTCTCCCCTTAGCCACCAGGTTGGCCTAGGCTGTCCACACAATCACATGTGTCTGCTGCCCCTCTCACGATCTGGCCAGGAGTTTTAGGTGCAGGGATCGTGTTCATCATGTCAGCCCTGAGTGACACCAAAGATCGGGGAAAACAAAAGATTGAAAGGGAAGCAATCCAAGTGAGGGGAATCACACCATGATGAGCTTATTACAGTTTGGCTTCACTTGCAAGAAAAGGATTGAAACTGAGCCCTGTGGGGTTAACAAAAACTGGCGACTAGCAGATTTCTTCCGCTTGTGTCAAAGCTTGTTAAACACCCCTCTGCTTGTAGCCTGCTTTCACTGAGCAAGCTGACTTTAACTATTTTGTGGCAATTTGCATACCCTCCAAGATACACACCCAGATAAAAGATGTGGCCCCAGTTATTTTCAGTAACTTGGAGTCAGCTTTGTCTAACTCAAGCTTGAGCTGGATAAGACTTGTTGGGACAACTGCCCCCAAACCTGGGTCTGTGCAGGTGTCCCATGAATGACCGTTTGAGGTCAGAGGACCAGAAATTCCACCCTCAGACCATGCTAAGTGCCTACACTTTTGAACATACATACCACGAAGAAGCACGTTGCTCAGATACGTCTCTGCAGAACACCAATTACCTCACCTTTCCCTGCTTCCAGTCACCTTTCTCCAAGCCTAAGGCCACTCAGCTTCTTTATCCCGCAAATATCTCAAGCCCCTGGCCTTCAAGGAGTGGGATCTGAGACTTGTTCTCCCGTTGCCTCTCTTGGCTGCTTTGTGAACAAACCCTTTCGTTGCTGCAAACCTCAGTGTCTCAGGGTTTGGTTTGCTGTGCATCAGACGCACAAACTTTGTTTGGTAAAGGGACAACAGTGTTCTTGTCTTGATTTTGATCAAAACATCCTTAATCTGGGAGTGGATTGGAGAGGGGTAGCTCTTAACTTCCCTTTTGGATTAGGCTGTGCCACTGATGTTGATTTACATTGAAGAAGTCTGAAATTCTGTATATGAAGATGTATAGTGGCTAGTTGAATTAGAATCTCTCCATATTACATTTTTTAAAATCCAAAAGTGAAGCATATACCCTCCCAGAGTCCATGCACAAACAGTGCACTTCTCTGCTCGACATCCATGTAAGAGTCAACCCAGGAGCCCCCAGCAGATCTGAGTGTCAGGTAGAAACCGGAAGGAAAGGAAGCCAGTGTGCTGGATCCTGGTGGTGGTTATTGACAGACACCATCAGAGGGATTCCCACTCAGAAGCTGTAGGCTGCCATGAGTGGGAAATAGTGAGAAGAGGTCTCATATGTGATGGTCAGAGAATTAGCCATGAAAGAGTGAGAAAAAATGACATTTGCAGGTCTGAGCATTAGCTGTGAAAGCGCCAAAAGGAAAGAGCTTGGAAAGGGCCAAGGGGCAGGGGACAGTCTCAGAGCAACAGCAATGGTGTACAAACAGGAGGTCCCTCTGAAGGAGGTGATCTTTGGAGGCTTGTGGTAAAACACAGTATGCTGTGAAAGATGAGGCTTGTGGAAACCAGTATAGTAAATAGGAATCAGAAGACATATCAGGAAGAAAAAGGATCTGTACTCCGTAGCTGCACCTAACCGTGGCAGCCATAGAGGGAGCTCTCTAAATAACAATTGAAGTCACCACCCATATGCTTCTCACCACCTCCTCACTTATAAACGTCAAGATATGAGGGTGGGTGAGGCTGGGTTTAAAGTCCGGGGAGCAGTGCTAACATATTGGGCATCCAAGTTGCTAATACTGGCTTCTGAATGAGCCCAAAATATCTGGTTTCTTTCCTGGATCTATACATAAATGATACTTCAGGTAGAGTTGGCCTTGAACTTGTCTTTCACATGTCCACTCACCCATCCATAAGCTACAGTTCACACTATCTCTCAGGCCAGCAATGACAATTAAAGTGGAACCTATTCACAAAGTCCTCGGAGGTTCAGGGAGTTGGAACAAAAACACCCACGTGGTCATCCACTCTCATGATTCCATTCCTGCTCTTCCCGTTGCTGTTACCTGGGTCCCACACGAGCCATTCCACCTGCCGTAACGTGCACATGTGGGATAGAGGTCCCTTTCAGTTCATGGAAGCTAGATATTTAATAGTGGTTATAACAGGTATTCCAAATGTCATCTCAGGCACTGGCCTAGTTTGATGTCTTATTTCAGAAAGTGGAGCATGGACCAAGTGTACATACCCCACTTATCCCTGATTTGTCCTCAATCTCCATATTTCTTTTTAACAAAAAATGAAATCTAAAGAAAGAAGTTAAGATAGAGTACAGTACAGTGAAGCAACACCAAAGTACATTGTCACAGGATGTAGGTATTTGCACTTAGATGAGTGTCACCACTGTCCTCTTTCAGCCAAAGACAGGAACTGGGGGCTCTTCCTTCAATAAACTGATGCCTCCTGAGTGTCAAGTGTCCCCTTGCCTGTTTGCAGGGACATTGCAGGTGTTGTGCCGGGTTAATAAGGGATTGTCCACAAAGGACGGTCCCCACCGGCTCAGCAGCATCTCAAGCAGAAACCTGGACCCCACGTGATTCATATCTGGGACTCCATCTCAGGCCCACCAACCCAGACCCCTCCGTTTAGATTAAAAACTAAACATAAAAATTGTTCCCATGACATCCTTCCCGAGTAAACTTGTGAGCCCATACAGATGCATTCTGTCCCTTAGGTGAGCCTCTATGTGGAATAGAATCATTTTTTCACCCCCCGCCCGCACCCAGTTTTCTTCGTTTCCCAGAAGGGTCTGCTTCTTCCCAGCACAGATCCGCCCTCTCCCCTGTCTCCATAAGAGAGCTCAGGCCTCAGCCATCAGTTCAGGCAGAACGTCCCTCCAGCAGATGCACCACAGGTGACCTGACAGGCCCAGAACACGAGCAGGTGCCACTAATGCGGGGAGAAACCTGTGGGCTCCCTCCCCGGCTACACGTCCTGCCAAGCCTCACTCCCCCGAGAGTCATTATCCTGAATCCTGACGTCTGTGCACAGCAGCTGCCTGGAAGGGAAGAGGTGCCCAGAGGGGAGCAGAGCCCCATCCTGTCCCAGCAGCGCTCAGTTCTCGCTGTCACTTCCCACCACCAGCCATGGGCTCTCTTTCCAGCCTTCCTATGGATCCCAGGCCCTCCTTCAGAGAGTCCTTCTGCTGAGTCCCCAGCCGCCATTGGGCCTCACCTGCCACAGCTGGACTTCCCGTCCCCTCAGAAAACAGGTTCACTTCTTTTAAAAAATTTGAGTTCAAAAAAATTGGGAATGACATTTTATTCCCTTTTTTTTCCTTCTTCTTCTATCTTGTTTCTGACTTTGCAAATCATTGCAATGTTTACAACACTCCAGGTCGCTGAAAAGGGAGAATTTTCAGTTACAGTTCAAAGAGGATCAGGGTAGGGATGGTGAGGGCTTCTGCTGGGTGGTCCATGAGACACGAGCAAAGCAGTTACCCAGGACCACAGGAAACCTCAAAGACCAGGACAGCCAATGTGCCCCTGAGCAGTGGTGGCCGGTGCTCACTCATTGGCAGCAGAGGGTCTACGGGTCTCAGTGGGGTTTCCTGATGCCCCCACCCTGCTGATGAGGGATGATATCTCTCCACGATGATTCTCATCCCCCATCAGTAAATGCAGCCAGGTCCCCTCATCCCTGAAACCCTCTAAGATCAGCCCTCTGTCCACCCTCTTCTCCTCTCTCAGCCAGAATGAATCTTGTGTCCTCTCCTGAGACAGGGTGGTCTGTGTCATTCTCTGCCTCTTCCCTCCTAGTGCTGGGCAGGTTATCACTGTGCTGCTCTTCTACCAGAGTGTCCTCATTCTTATTTTCTAGGGCCTTGTCTTCATTCAGTGAATTTCACCTCTTCCAAATAAATGGGATTGCTTTTCAAAACAACTATTTCCAGTCTGGACTTAAATAGCTTATTTTGAAAATATAAAAGCAGAACATCTGACTATTCTCCTATTTGCAATCTTGTGATATCAAACTAATTTTCTTTGAGGCAACGTAGATGCCTCTTACTAACTAGAGATTAGGTCATATTGAAGAAAATAATAAAAGGAAAAATAGAAAAAATTATTTCATGATATCTTCCTATGTCTGTTTACAATCTAATATATAAAAAATCAAAGGAGTAAACACAAAGGGTAATCTCCAAATGCAACATTTTACTTTGGGAGAATAGGATCAAACACCATAGAAAGTTTCCAGTATGCATCTCTTTGTAAATCATGCATTAAGCAAACAAAGCAGGTAAACATGGTAATTCAGAAATGAGTAATAACTAAAGCTTGCTCAGATACTGTCAGCCAGGGGGAATTTTTGGATCGTGTGAGTTTGACTCACTTCCTATAATCCTAAGTGTTATGGAGCTAGACACTATCACCCTTCCATTTTTAAAGAATGTAATACTGAAACCATGTCCCTTTCTGGGTTAACAGAAGTAGTGACTAACAGAAATCCTTGAGCTTGTGTAACAGAGCAACACATAAGGGAATAGTGTGTTGAAAACCTGCCTCTGCTGATTGAACTCACTTTAGTTATTTTTCCCTGTCTTTCTTTAATTCCATACACTCCAAGTGTCACGGAACCTAGGGAATATATAACTGAACACTTTAACCACCCCTGTAGATAACACCTCCGACTATGGGTCACTATAGTAAAAGGGAGATTTAAGTTGTTTTCCAGGAACTTCGAGTTGGTTCCTGTTCAGTTCAATCCAACTAAGACTGGTTGGGACCCACCACCCCTAAAACTGGGCTTGCCCAGGGGTCTGATGAATGACCATTTGATGTCAGAGGGCCTAAACCTCCAATCTCAGAACATGCTGAGTGCCTCCATTTATGAACATGTATCTCATAGAAGCCTGTGATCCAGATACACCTGGGAAGAACACTGATGACCTCACATTTCCCCCACCGCCAATCCCCTTTCCTCATGCCTAAGGCTGCCTTGCTTCTTTATCCTGTAAATATCCTGAGCCCCTCACCCTCGGGGAGGTGGATCTGAGATCTGTTCTCCTATCTCCTCACTTGGCTGCTTCATGAATAAACCCTTCTCTGCTGCAAATTTGGCGTCTCAGTGTTTGGCTTGCTGTGCATTAGGCAAGCGAACCTGGTTCGGCAACAATATCTGTAGTTAAATTTCAGACTTATTGAGGTAGAATTGACATAAAATTGTAAGATATTCAAACTGTACCTCATGTTGATCTAAAATATGTATAAATGTGAAAGATGCGCCCCGCCTATTGAATTAACACATCCGTCTCCTCACATATTTATCTTTGTGTGTTTGTCAGAGAACATTTAGGTTTCACCCTCTTAGCAAATTTCAGTTACAAAAACAGCATTATCAACCATAGTCACCGTGGGTTACATTAGATCCTCAGACCTTATCCATCTTATAGTTGAATGCTTGTTCCCTTTTACCAACCCCTCCCTCTTTACCCCAACCTGGAAACCACTATTCTTTTCTCTATTTCTATGAGTTTGGCTTCTCATGGCTGTAATATCTGAGGGATGTAAGCAAATACAAAGTTGCTTTCTCAAGGTCATCCCTCCAATTGTGCGTTATCTTCCATGTTATGTAAAAACACTCTCAACCAACAATGGATCAGGTCCTGTCCCGAGAGGACTTACAGGGTGGAAAGCATTACTTTGGGAATTGATGATGGGATTAATCAGTTTCACAACTTAGAGCAACCTAATTTGACATCACACAAAAATGGATTTATTTATTGTTAGAAGGTTGATGTTAAACCAAACCCATACAACTGGTATATAAAACTAGTCACCAAGGGAAATTAGGTATATCCAGGGACAGATGGCGTATACTTTTGTCGGATAACATGGGTTTCTTTTGAGCCTGTGCTCAAAAGGACTAGCCTCCTGCTATGACCCTTCTGGTATAAACAGCCAAAGCAGCCGATCACCATGGTAATAAACATTCCAATTACGGCAACTATGGTTGCAAGGAAGCTCTGGTGACAGTATTTATTTTTAAAGTATACGACTACACAAAAGAGTGAAGCCAGAGCTGTGGTTTTATTTCGCCATGTTTGCTTTTAGTTATGTGGCTGAGATTTAATGAGAAAATTTGTATAGAATCAATCGTTAATAAATCAGGCAGCCTTGTTTAATCTTCACATCTCTTGATCATTAGGACAAGACCAAAGTGAAAATCCTGCACACCGTGAAGTATAGGGAACACTTAATAATCAATTCATCACAGAAGAAAACACTTTAAACCAGGAAGCACAAATGTGCAAGATCGACAATAGTAAGCAGTTTTAGCCAAGGACGGCTTTCTTTGAGACTACCAAGGATTCACCGTCAGTAAGTGGATGAGCTTTTTATTTTCATCTCTCTGGTGAGAATACGATTCCTCTCCCAGATGTCTGGCTGTTGTGCAAGAGGTGGGGTCAACCTAGGCATGTCACTCACGCTGCTGAATGGGTGGAGATCACCAATTTCAGAGAGCTTATGGTGTGGAAGCAGGGGCACTGCACTGCAATGAGAAGAGAGAGAGAGTAAGTGTATCAATGATGTGACTTAAAGGTCAACCGGGAATAGATTTTTGATCTCCCAGAAATGGAATCTTGAACCATCCAATTAGGAATCTCCTGATTAGGACTAGTTGGGTGATCTGCCCGCAATGCCCCTCCCATCCCCTAAAGGAAAGGAACCTTGCAATTAGCAACTAGCCTGCTGCCTAGTGTAACTTTCTTGTCTCTGCTCCCTTCCACCTGTAAAACATCTTGCCTTCTTTAGCTCTTAGAGCTCCTTTCTGTCTGCTAGACGGGATGGTGCCAGATTCAAGAATCAATGAATAAAGCCAATAGAATGTTTAACATTTATTCAGTTGAATTTTGTTTTGTAACACTTTGAAAAATTTTCAACTGATTTGCCAAGATATAGAGCATCAAGTTACATAAGTAACAATATGTGTAAGAAAAGATCTGTAAAAGATCTACATGTTAAGTGTAAATTGATCTGCTGAGGCACTTTTTCATCAATGAAGGGTCAGCACAGGTCCTGGGAAGAAACGGAGTGTTAACTTTGGCCTTGTGGGGAATGATGACAAAGACACAGGAAGCAGAGAGAAAAGCAATCCTGTGTTGACCGCAAATTCCCAGAACAAAGTCCTGACTGAAAAAAAGAGGCTTTTATTTGGGGTTTGTTAAGACTGCAGCCCAGAAGACACACATCCAAGAAGCACTTGAACTGTTTTCCCGCTGACTACAACATGGGGAAAGTGTATAAAGCCAAAAACCTGCAAGGTTACATAAATTGTTTGTCAAGAAGTAGGATTGAAGTTGGCAAGAAGTAAGAGGCTTGTTAAACAAGGATTAGTTTGGGTTCAAAATAAATATACAGTTTTGAAGGAGGGTAATTTTGAAATTCCAGGGTTGCAACTGGCAGCTGCTGGCAGACATTGTTTGGAAAATGGCTAGTGGTGTCCTTGAGTTTGATACAGCTCCAAAAATTCAAGTTCTCAGTGATGCAGGGATGTATGTAAAACCACATGGACAATGGCCGTTGGTGGGGAACTCTGACCCCCAAGGAGACAGGAGGAACACCAGAGTGAACTTGTAGGACATACGGGGACTGAAGGGGGAGGAGAAGTGGAAGCCAGACAAGATCGGCGCCCCTTAGCCTGGGGAGATCAGGAGAGGCAGGTGGGAGTGACTTCCCGGGAAGAGCAGGAGAGGAGTGGAGGGCGTTTCTTATAGTTTTTTCTCTCTTTTTCTTTCTTTCTTTTTTTTTTTTGCTGCCCCATGTGGCTTGCAGTATCTTGATTCTCGAACCTGGCTTTGGGCAGAAACTCCTGCAGTGGGAGGTCCAAGTCCAAACCACTGGATTAACAGAGAACCTCAGTTGCAAGGGAATGTCCATCAGAGAGGTCTCACAGAGTTCTTCATCTCAGCAGCCAGACGCAGCTCTAGCCAATAACATACAGACTCCAGGGTTGGAAGCCTCAGGCCAAACAACCAGTATAACAGGAACACAATCCCAATCATTAAAAAAAAAAAAAAAAGACACAGCAAAAAGCTATGTCACAGTTGAAGGAGGAAAGTAAAAACCTACAAGCCCAAATAAATGAAGAGGAAATAGGCAACCTACCTGAAAAATAATTCTGAGTAATGATAGTAAAGATGATCCAGAATCTTGGAAATAGAATGGAAGCACAGATTGAGAAAATAAAAAAAATATTTAACAAAGATCTAGAAGAACTAAAGAACAAACAAACAGAGATGAGCAACACAATAACTGAAATGAAAAATACACTAGAAGGAATCAATAACAAAATAACAGAGGCAGAAGACAGATTAAGTGAGGTGGAAGGCAAAATGTTGGAAATAACTGCTGAGGAGCAGAATAAAGAAAAAAGAATGAAAAGAATTGAAGACAATCTCAGAGACATCTGGGACATCACTAATGCACCAACATTCGAATAATAGGGGTCCCAGAAGAAGAAAAGAAAAAGAAAGTATCTGAGAAAATATTTGAAGAGATTATAGTGGAAAACTTCCCTAACATGGCAAAAGAAATAGTCACGCAAGTGCAGGAAACACAGACAGTTCCATATAGAATAAACCCAAGGAAAAACACACAAAGACACATATTAATCAAACTATCAAAAATTGAACTCAAAGCAAAAATATTAAAAGCAGCAAGGGAAAAAAAAGTAACATACAAAGGAATCCCCATAAGGTTATTAGCTGATTTTTCAGTGGAAACTCGGCAGGCCAGAAGGGAGTGGCAGGTTTTACTTAAAGTGAGGAAAGAGAAAAACCTACAACCAATATTACTCTAATCAGCAAGGATCTCATTCATATTTGATGGAGAAGTCAGAAACTTTTCAGACAAATAAAAGCTAACGGAATTCAGCCCCACAAAACCAGCTTTACAACAAATGCTAAAGAAACTTCTATAAGCGGGAAACACAAGAGAAGAAAAAGGCCCAGAAAAACAAACCCAAAACAATTAAGAAAATGGTAATAGGCACACACATATCAATAATAGCCTTGAATGTAAATGGATTAAATGCCCCAACCAAAAGACACAGACTGGCTGAATGGACACAAAAACAAGACCCATACATATGCTGTCTACAAGAGATCCACTTCAGACCTAGGGACACATACACACTGAAAGTGAAGGGATGGAAAAAGGTATTCCATGCAAATAGAAATCAAAAGAAACCTGGAGTAGCAATACTTGTATCAGATAAAGTAGACTTTAAAATTAAGACTATTACAAGAGATAAGGAGGGACATCATTAATGATCAAAGGATCAATCCAAAAAGAAGATATAACAACTATAAATGTTTATGCACCCAGCATAGGAGCACCTCAATACATAAAGCAAATGATAACAACCATGAAAGGAGAAACTGACAGTAACACAATAGTAGTAGGGGACTGTAACACCCCACTTACACCAATGGACAGATCATCCAAACAGAAGATAAATAAGGAAACACAAGCTTTAAATGACACAATAGACCAGATAGACCTAATTGATATTTATAGAACATGCCACCCAAAAGTGGCAGAATACACTTTCTTCTCAAGTGCACACAGAACATTCTCCAGGATACATCACATCTTGGGTCACAAATCAGACTCAGAAAATTTACAAAAATTGAAATCGTTTCAAGCATCTTTTCTGACCACAATGCTATGAGATTGGAATTCAATTACAAGAAAAAAACTGTAAGAAACACACATACATGGAGGATAAACAGTACACTAATAAATAACCAAGAGATCACTGAAGAAATCAAACAAGAAATTAAAATATACATAGAAACAAATGATAATGAAAACAAGCTGAACCAAAACCTATGGGACGCAGCAAAATCAGTTCTAAGAGGGAAATTTATAGCCATTCAATCTCACCTCAAGAAACAAGAAAAATCTCAAATAAACAAGCTAACCACACACTTAAAACAACTAGAGAAAAAAGAACAAAGAAAACCCAAGTCAGTAGAAGGAAAGAAACCATAAATATCAGAGCAAAAATAAATGAAATAGAAATGAAGAAACACAATAGCAAAGATCAATAAATCTAATAGCTGGTTCTTTGAGAAGATAAACAAAATTGATAAACCCTTAGCCAGACTTATCAGGAAAAAAAGGGAGAGGACACAAATCACTAAAATTAGAAATGAAAAAGGAGAAATCACAACTGACACTGCAGAAATACAAAGGATTATAAGAGACTACTACAAACAACTATATGCCAATAACATGGACAGCCATGAAGAAATGGACCAATTCCTGGAAAGGTACAATTTTCCCAGACTGAACCAGGAAAAATTAGAAAATATAAACAGATGTATCACAAGTAATGAAATTGAAACCGTAATTAAAAATCTTCCAACAAACAAAAGTCCAGGACCAGCTGGCTTCAAATGCAAAATTTATCAAGCATTTAGACAAGAGCTAACACCGATCATTCTCAAACTCTTCCAAAAAATTGCAGAGGGAGAAACACTCCCAAATTCATTCTATGAAGCCACCATCACCCTGATACCAAACAAAACCAGAAAAAGATATCACAAAGAAAGAAAACTACAGGCCAATATCACTGATGAACATAGATGCAAAAATCCTCAACAAAATACTAGCAAACAGAATCCAACAGCACATTAAAAGGATCAGACACCATAATCAAGTGGAATTTGTCCCAGGGATGCAAGGATTCTTCAATATACACAAATCAATCAATGAGATACACCACATTAACAAATTAAGGAATAAAAACCATATGATCATCTCAATCGATGCAGAAAAAGCTTCTGACAAAATTCAACATCTATTTATGATAAAAAAGAATTCTGCAGAAAATAAGCATAGAGGGAACCTACCTCAACATAATAAAGGACATATATGACAAACCCACCACAAGCCTCATACTCAATGGTGAAAAACTGAAAGCATTTCCACTAGGATCAGGAAGAAGGCAAGGATGTCCACTCTCGCACCTCTTATTCAAAATAGTTTTGGAAGTCCTAGCCACGGCAATCAGAGAAGAAAAAGAAATAAAAGGAATCCAAATTGGAAAAGAGGAAGTAAAACTGTCACTGTTTGCATATGACATGACACTATACATACAAAATCCTAAGGATGTCACCAGAAAACTACTAGAATTAATTGTTGAATTGCATAAGGTTGCAGGATACAAAATTAATGCACAGAAATCTCTGGCATTCCTATACACGAAGAATGAAAAATCAGAAAGAGAAATTAAGGAAACTCCCATTTACCATTGCAACAAAAAGAATAAAATACCTAGGAATAAACCTGCCTAAGAAGGTGAAAGACTTGTACTCAGAAAACTATAAAACACTGATGAAAGAAATAAAAGATGACATAAACAGATGGAGAAATATACCATATTCTTGGATTGGAAGAATCAATATTGTGAAAATGACTATACTACCCAAAGCAATCTACAGATTCAATGCAATCCCTATCAAACAACCAATGGCATTCTTCACAGAATTAGAACAAAAAATCTTGCAATTCATATGGAAAGGAAAAAGACCCCGAATAGCCAAAGCAATCTTGAGAAAGAAAAATGGAGCTGGAGGAATCATGCTACCTGAACTCAAACTCTACCACAAAGCTACAATAATCAAGACAGTATGGTACTTGAACAAAAACAGAAATATAGATCAATGGTACAGGATGGTACAGGTACCCACACACATAGGGGCACCTAATTTATGACAAAGGAGGCAAGAACATACAATGGGGAAAAGACAGCCTCTTCAAGAATTGGTGCTGGGGAAACTGGACAGTTACATGTAAAAGAATGAAATTAGAACACTCCGTAACAAGATACACAAACCTAAACTCCAAATGGTTTAAAGACTTAAATGTAAGACCAGACACTCTAAAACACTTAGAGGAAAACATAGGAAAAACACTCTTTGACATAAACTACAGCAAGATCTTTTTTGACCCACCTCCTAAAGTAAGAGAAATAAAAACAAAAATAAACAAATGGGACTTAATTAAACTTAAAACTTTTGCACAGCAAAGGAAACCATAAACAAGACAAAAGGACAATCCTCAGAATGGTAGAAAATGTTTGCAAATAAAGCAACAGACAAAGGATTAATCTCCAAAATATACAAACAGCTCATGGAGCTCAATATCAAAAAAAAAAAAAAAATGCAATTAAAAAATGGGCAGAAGACCTAAATAGACATTTCACCAAGGAAGACACAGAGATGGCCAAGAGGCACATGAAAAGATATTCAACATCATTAATTATTAGAGAAATGCAAATCAAAACTACAATGAGGTTTCACCTTATGCCAATCAGAATGGCCATTATCAAAAAAGCTAGAAACAATAAATTCTGGAAAGGGTGTGGTGAAAAGGGAACCCTCTCACACTGTTGGTGGGAATGTAAATTGATACAACCACTATGGAAAACAATATGGAGGTTCCTTCAAAAAATAAAAAGAGAACTACCATATGACCCAGCAATCCCACTACTGGGCATATACCCTGAGAAAACCATAATTCAAAAAGAGACATGTACCACAATGTTCATTGCAGCACTATTTACAATAACCAGGACATGGAAGCAACCTAAATGTCCATCAACAGATGAATGGATAAGGAGGATGTGACACATATATACAATGGCATATTACTCAGCCATTAAAAGAAACAAAATTGAGTTATTTGTAGTGAGGTGGATGGACATAGAGTCTGTCATACAGAGTGAAGTAAGTCAGAAAGAGAAAAAAAATACAGTATGCTAACGCATATATATGGAATCTAAAAAAAACAAAAAAGATACTGATGAACCTACTTGCAGGGCAGGAATAAAGAGGTAGACAAAGAGAATGGACTTCATGACACGGGGTGGGAGGGCGAAGCTGGGGCAAAGTTAGCGTAGCAACGACGTATTTACACTACCGAATGTAAAACAGTTGGCTGGTGGAAAGCAGCAGCATAGCACACGGAGATCGGCTGGATGCTTTGTGATGACCTAGAGGGGTGGGATAGGGAGGATGGGAGGGAGGCTCAAGAGGGAGTGGATATGGGGACATGTGTATGCATATGGCTGATTCACTTTGTTGTGCAACAGAAACTAACACAGTAATATGAAGTAAGTACACTATAATAAAGATGTATTTTTAAAAACGATGTGACTTTAAGAGTGATCACAGATATAATTTTCCAGGTATACTGAAAAAAACCAGAGTAGTGAAATTGCACTAAGGATGACGATAGCAACAAACTTCATTTTTATTTTATCTGCACATTGCACAAGAACTCTTATCCCTGTGCATCACTGCTTTTTAAAAAAAAGTTTCTTTCATTATAGGATCCTTTTTTAAAAATAAATAAATTTATTTATTTTAAAAACAAGAATAATTTATTGATAGAAAACTATCAGGAGTTAACGAATTCTAATTTACACTTGGGAGTAAAGCAAACTCTAAAAATGGTCACATTGATGAAATAATGAATACATAATTTAATATGCTTCTGAAAACTTAACAAAAATAACCAACGTCTAGAAATACATAATTTTCGGTTATTAAATACAAAAGCGTTTTCATGCAACTTCCAGAGATTCTTTCATCTGGTATAACATTTCTTTCTTAAAAGTGCATTCTTGCATAATAATAACACAAACAAAATATATTTTGGTTTTTTCTTATGTGTTTACAAATACATTTCATTTCAAATTTTTCAATAATATATATAGCTTATAACCCATTTCAGGAAATGTATATATGCAATATTGTGTTACTTGGAGTGTTTTGGATTATCTAAAATTAAGTTAAGAGAAAATTAGGAGCCCAAAATAATGATTAAAATAGAGATCCTCTTGTACAGTATTCTTGAAAATGATGCCACATGGATGTTCAAATAAAATGGCAGATAAATGGAATTTTAAGGGGCATATGCAGCAGATTTTCTATTCTAATAAACACCATTATTGATTTTCAAAAGTTTATTTTCAGGGCTTCCCTGGTGGCGCAGTGATTGAGAATCTGCCTGCCAATGCAGGGAACACGGATTCGAGCCCTGGTCTGGGAAGATGCCACATGCCACGGAGCAACTAGACCCGTGCGCCACACCTACTGAGCCTGCGCGTCTGGAGCCTGTGCTCGGCAACAAGAGAGGCCGCCACAGTGAGAGGCCCGCGCACCGCGGTGAAGAGTGGTCCCCACTTGCCGCAAATGGAGAAAGACCTCGCACAGAAACGAAGACCAAACATAGCCATAAATGAATGAATAAATAAATAAATGAATAAATAAAAATTTAAAAGTATATAAATAAATAAATAAAATTTTTTAAAAAGTCTATTTTTGAATGCAAACAATGAATTTCAAAAATACTTATTTCATGATACAGTAAACAGGAAACCTGGCTCTTAGGAAAAGAAATCTACCTTTACTCTTCCTAAACCTTGCAGAGCAACTTTACAAAAGTTCAGAATTTTAGACAGTATTTTTAATAACCCAGCCTTTCTGAAAATATACAGCCTAATCAGGGATCCAGAATTGACAATGTTTTAAATGTCAACTTTATTTTAGAAAGTGCCAACTTTTCTTTGTAAACTAGTAGCAAAATTTTGGAATTATACAATGTGTAAACCCTTATTTACATTTAATTTTTAATACCAGAAGTTTTATTTTGCAGGGTAATTTAATTTACTTATTAAGAAGTCTATGAAGGTAAGGACATAGTATTATTTACCTTTCAATCTTCATAACAGTTCAAATTCTGAAATATTGGAGGTTCTCAGAAAATAGTTGATAAAAAATGAAAATTTGATTAAGGACTGAATAAGGTGATTTAGATGATCTTTCTCCTGAATGACACATTTATGTGGTTGATTCCAGAGGCCCATTTTCCCGTAAGGTCAGATGGATGCTATAGTCTCTCCTGTGTGTTTGTGTGTGTATGTTTTAATTTTTATTTTTAACACCAGTGGAAGTCCTACAACTTGCTATTTCCATTGAACAGTCCATCATCAACATCTTTCCAAGTCAGCATCTTTCCACCTATAGATTTACCTCATTTAAAAATATCAATAACTAAAACACAAATTAATAATATTGCATTGTGTAGACATACTACAATTTCCTTACCTGGTCCCTCTTAACGGTTATGCTTTCTGAATGTCCTGTTTATATATTAAATAATTCTGATATCAGTAATCTTATTACACATGTATTTGCACAAATGTTCCTCACACACCGGTTTCTTACCATTGGACTTTGTGGAATATGTAAAGATGAATTTGTGGTCAAGTTTACATTCATTTGTTAGATGGTTTCTGGACTTTTAAAAAAAATGCTTGACAAGGACTCCATTTTGAAACCACAGGATAAAAATCATTCATACATGTTTTCTAAGAGTACTTTCATGGTTTCAGTTTTACAGTCCACGCAGCCTAAGTCCCCACAAAATCCCTACGTGCTCCCAGGAGCAGGGACCCGCCTGAGCGCTCTGGGCCGCTAGTGCGCCCGCCCCGCCGGGAATCGCGTGCGGAGCGCCTCTCCGCGGCAGCCTCCCGGTGACCTCTTCCCAGTCCCCCGCCCTCTTCTTCTGTTGCCGGGGTCCCTTCCCGCGGTGCCGATCAAGGAGCTAGCTCCGAGGCGGACGCCCCGGAACGAACTCGGGCGTTAGGGCGGCCCGCACTGTACCCTCGCCAGCCGGCAATCGGGATCCGTCCTTCGGACTTTCCCGCCGCTTGTCGGGCGCCAAGTGGCGGCCGCTTTGAGACCGTCCCTTCCATCCGGAGCTTCAGTGACCTTCGCGAGGGCTGAGACTCAGCCGCCGAGCACGAGGTAGAGTTCCGGGAAGCCGTCGACTCTAGCGGCGACGGTCCCGGTGGCGCCGAGGCGTGGGCGCTTCATGTTGTCGCCGGAGATTGGCCGAGCAGGTCTATAGCTTCTGAGGCTGGCGCTGAGCTCTGGAAGTGGTTGGGTATGCTGGCCATGTCGACCAGCACGCCGTGGTGCCCCTCGGGCCGCGGGGACCGCCCGGGCTGTTGTGTGTGAACAGGAGAGGGTGCCCGTGCCCGGCATCGTCCTCCGTGTGTCCCGGTGGTCGTACTTTCTCATATTTTCCAACTCGCCTGGAGGTTGGGAACAACAAGGTTGTACGCAGACATCGCCCAGTTATTAACGGCCTCGACCGTGGATCCTGATTGCCCTAGCCCCCAAAAGTTTCTCCCCGTAGTGGGGATCAACTTGGTTGGCCGAAACGAGGAGACCCTGAGAGGGCGACCCCAGGCCTCCCCGTCCTCCTTTCCACGGAGTTGCGACACCCCGTCCCAGAGACCGCTCGGCGGTGCGTCCTCGCCACCTTGGGTCCTGGGTCCGTCCCAGTGTCTTTGCGGCGGTGGGGCTGCTTCCCGGCGACCACTTTAATTTCTCCAGGTTCCACGCGAAGCGGCCACGGTGCTCCGCACACCAGATTTCCCGCTGGTCGAGCTGCGCCTACGCGGGGAGCGCCTGGCGTCCCCTCTTCTATTTGCCCCGCGTCGAGAAATGGGACAGATAGTGGACTGGTTCGAGCCGGGGTGTCAAGGTGGCATCGGTGCGCTTTCGTAGGTGAGCCACACGGATCCGTCTGGGTGAGGTTCACACCAGTGATGCTTCACCAGGTGGCTGCTGAGGCGAGGTCGACCAGATGGCCCAACGGCGATATTGGGAATAAAAAAAATACAGTAATGATTTTTTTTTTCCTTTACAAGCTAGATTCACTATAATGTGGGCATTAGTTAAATGAGAAATCCTGAGATTTATAGTAATGAAAATTACCATTGTCGGTGTTACTCAAAATTACAGTAATTATTACAATTGTTTGCAGTTAATTTTGAAAACAGTGATTCAAGTTTCTGTATGCACAGAGTATGTGATTGAAGATGATGAAAGAGGGGTTTTGGAATGCAGAATTTTCTAAATCTTCCTGGAAGTCAGGGAAACTCTCCCTCGAGCCACAAGGCTCTGCGCCACACCCTACAGGTACCAACGTGGAAAACCAGACTTCAACCTCGGCAGCAATAGGCCTCAAGTGTCAGTGTTTGGTCCGTGACTCACAGCTTCCTCATTTTTCATCCTTTCCATTTAGAACCAAATGGGGGAGAGTTGTACAAATATCAATATGTTCCCCTAAGCAATCACGTGGGGTGCCCATCCTCCTGTCAGCCCTCCTCCAGCTTCCCCACTTCACAAGCTGTGAGCAGGACATGCCTCCCTTGTTTTCCACCAGAAGGCTTCCCCACCCTTATGCCTGTCCTGAGTCTCAGCCGAATGTGACTGCTGGTGGCTAACTCCCGTGCTCTATAGACAAGTTCTGAGTAAATAGTGCTTGTTCTCATTTTGGAAGTGGGGGTCTTTGTTCATGTGTACAGAGCTTAGAGTGGGAACCAAATCAAGCAATGAGGATAATGTGTTTCCAATTATTTTTCAAAACCTTTTATTTATTAATCACCGGTTTTTATGTTGAGATAGAAATCATATACCATAAAATTCTCTTTGAACACTGTACAGTTTAGTGATTTATTGTCAATTTACAAAGTTGTGCAACCATCATCACTATCTGATCCAGAATATTTTATCTCCCTACAAAGACACCTAGTGCCCCTTAACCAGTCACTTCCAGTTCCCCTTCCCCACAGTCGTAGGCAGCTAAATGTGTGCTTTTCATCCCTGTGGATTTGCTTTTTCTGTATATTTCAAGTACATGGATTTGTACAACTGTGGCCTTTATGTCTGGCTTCTTATACAGTGTCATGTTATTGAGGCTCATCCATGTTTTATCATGTGATTAATTCCTCTCTTTGGCCTGAGAACTTTCCTTTGTAAGTCCTTAAGAAACAAACACAGAGAATTCCCTGGTGTTCCGGTGGTTAGGACTCCACCGCCCTCTCTCTGTCAAGGGCCAGGGTTCGACCCCTGGTGGGGGAACTAAAATCCTACAAGCTGCTGAACCCTGATTGTGCTAACTCCTACTCATCCGTCCCCTTACTCTGAACGTCACAGAGTTGCTCTTGTGTATTAGACAAAGCTCAGATCCTGCTTAGACTCACAAGGTCCTTAGGAACACAGCGGCAAGGAAACAGCAATCTTGTCCCTGGATGGTTCTTACCAGCCCCATTCTCCTCTGCTTCCTATTGTCCAATGACCATAAAAAGTTGTTTTATATGTTTTGCCCAGTTTCTCAGTGTTTATAGTGAAGACAAGTCCCACACCATTTCCTCCTTCAGGGAAGGTTCTGGATTTGTCTTTTATCATATGCTTCACCTTCTGGACTCCAAGAGCTCAGGTAGACTGTATTGGAGCCTGGCATCTGTTGCCCAGTTGTAGCATTCATCACAGAATCTTCGTGGTGGTTTATCTGAAAAAGGCAGCCACCTTCAATTCCTTCCTTCCTTATACAAAACAAGGCACCCCACCCCGAGGAGGCAAGTGGTCTTTTTCTCCAATCTCCACATCTGGCCTGGCCTGTGACTGCTTTGACTCGTAGAGAATTGCAGAGGTGACTCTGAGCCAGTCCTGAACCGGCCTTATAAGAGATCTGGCCACTGCCCCTTTCTTTACTCAGACTGCTTCTCATACACTGTGGTCCCCGGAAACACAGGCTCTGCTGCGAAGAAACCAAGCCACGTGCGGAGGTCACGTGCACACTCTGGCCCACAGCACAGGTGACCCCCAGCCAGCCCTGTGAGTGGCCTGCTGGAGCCTCTCAGTGACGCCGCCCCAGCTGCCCTCCAACTGCAGAAGCACGTGGAGCTCTAAGCAAGAAGCACGCAATTAAGCACAGACAGCCCACAGAACTAGCAGAGATAATAATAAATTATATTTCAAACCACAATGTTTTATAATAGTAATAAACCCGACTGATTCTCGGACAATCACTTAAAGCAAAATATAACCTTAAAATAAACTATAAGCTCCATTAAAAAAAAAAAAAAGGAAAATAAAATTCGACTGAGTAAAAATTTAAAATCACTGGCTTTATTTGAAGATTTATGAGTCAGGCAGCATCCAATTTAGGAGATAGAAAGAGCTCTGAGGAGTTGCACAAAATGAAAGATGCTTATAGGGAGAAGGGAGCTGAAACAAGGAAGCTGTACTGGGCAAAGAGTCCTGTGGGTTTTTGGAAGGTTTCTTTGCATTAGGGGATGGCAGGGGTCTCCCAGGCAGATGACTTAGGTAGTGCTGATCAGAGGATTCCTGATTCACCGGATTAAGATTCCGTTTCTGGAGGAGCCAAAACTGCATTTAAGTCGCAGTTTGATGACACAGTTCTTACTAAGCCACTCCTTTGGGGCTGTTGTCTTGATTTTAACTGTCCCCTGAGGGCAGCAACAAGGTTCATCATTGTTGGGTGCTTGTGTTAAGCACAGTGAGTGGCATATTCATTCGTCAAAATGCTGATCCAGCATCTGCTGTGTGCTAGGCCTGTGCTGGGGGAAGGGATTCCCAGTCCCGAGGAGACAGAGACACCCAACAAGGAAATCACATAAAGGCGCGTTCCCCGCTGTGATAGGAGCTGCTTATTCAGTGTTTATGGAGTCTCTACCTCAGGCTCCACACTGACCTGGGCTGTAAGCAGCGCAGAGAATAAAACATACAAAATCAAGAACAATTTTGAAAGAAACAACCCTGCTGCTCCCATGGAGCTGCCGCTGCGGAGGGGGGACAGACGGTAAGCAGAACAGCGTGTAGAAGGGTCGGTGCTGTGCAGGAAAGGGCAGGCCTCAGGGGAAGCAGGAGAGCGGGGCAGGGGAGGGGCTGGGGTGGCAGAGAGAGGGGACAGCAGTGGCAGAGGAGCTCGCAGGCCTGGACCCCGTGAGGACAGTTCCTCCGGGTGGGGTAGCCGCAGTGTGTGCTGACAGGGCTGGCCCTGGGTGCTGCACAGGAATGAGGTGGGTGATGGCTTGGACACGTGGGCGAGGGTGGCTGGCACTGCAGATGCACAGGCATTGGACGTGTCTCTGAGAAGGTGACGTTTAAGCTGCGTCCTAGTGTGGACCAAGTTTCTAGGTTGTGTAAACCTGACGCTTTAACATCTCCTCACGTGCACATGCCTGGCACGCCTTGTTCTAGACAACCCAGTGCCAGACCCGGGTCCCATTGCCTCGGCCTCTGAGTCCCTCCTCTCCTGCCTCCCTGGATTCAGACCTGCTCCCAGGCCTGCTTTTCAAATACAAACCAATCCATCCAGAGCCCTCACCATCCACCTCCTCTGTGGCTCTCACGTTCAGGGCCACTGTCTCCCTTCCCTCATCACCCAGACACCAGGGACAGCCCCTGACATCCTACAGGCTAGTCAGTCCTGAATCTTCTCACCTCCTCACTGTTCCTTCCTGGGGAATCACAGAAAAAGCACTTGTCCCGAATCCCCCTCCCTCCCTCTGCCTGCTGACCAATGTGCGGCCTGTCCCCTCCTCTTGGGAGCTGCAAGTAACCAACCATAGTTTCAGTGACAGTCGTCTAGTGATCCGTTAGCCTTACTTTACCTCAAATTCCCTATGAATAAACTGTATTTTAAACCAGTCCCGAAAGAAAAGACACTCTGTCGATAATTAAACATGAACAAATAAAGAACAAATGAACTATGAAACTTTTTACAATGTTCTCAATCACTTTCATATTTTATTATATATCTGGCTGTCTTTTCAACATAAAATTGTGGGGTCTGTAAGGCTGGAGAGTATATGAGAAGGTACATGGACAAGACCAGACACCCGGGAAGTCCCATACACCTGCACTTGAATAGGGAGCTCAGGCCAAGGCTTGAGTTGAGTCCCGCTTTGTGGGTGGATGACACAATTGGAATTTTTTTGGTTTTCCAACTTAAGCTCTTAAATGTATTGGTTTAGCACAGGACTTCGTTCTAAACTCATCTTTCCAGCAACATTCAAGTTACAATAGACCTAAGATGGTCTGTGCCCTGAGTTATTTATTTAGAATCTGCACGTATCAGCAGGAAAACACTACAGCACGTTTCAAAACAAGCTATGTGTTTAGGAGAGCACCAGGGTGCACGCTCTGGGGGAAAGAACAAGACCATATCCCTGGAAAATATTAGCTCCAGATTCCTTGTGTTGGGAGCATCCATCTTCACACAGTACATTTCCGGAGAAGCACCTGGAGAGGATATTGGATTGTTGCTGAGCTTGGCTGTCCCCCCACCACCTATGAAAGGGAGAGCTGAAAGTATCAGACAGCTGTGGCCCTTGGAGCAGCCTGACCCATGGGAAGTGCAGAGAGGAGCCCCCTCCAGGATTCCTGTGTTGGTTACATTTCAGATGATGCAACACACCGCCCCCCCCACACACACACACACAGGTAAATATGCCAAACAGAAGTTTGTATCTCTCTCACATTCTGATCTGGATGCAGGCAGTCCGGGGCTGTTCTCGCAAGCCTACTTCATGAAGCTTCTCTGTCATCCCTGATGCTGTGTCATCCTAGGGGAGTTGGCCTCCTCCGGGGTGGACGTGGGGCAGGATGGAGCTGCAGTTTCAGTGTTTACATTCGTGAAGTACGAGAGAGGGAGAAGGAGAAAGTAAGGCCTGCCTCTCCCATGTAGGAAATATCCTACAAATTGCACAAATTACTTTGCTTCCATCTTGGAGGGAGAGCTTAGTCACACAAGTATCCCATCTGCACAGGAGGCCGGGAACGTCTGTAGTCTCGGGAAGCCCTGCACTCAGTTAAACATTGAGTGTTCAGTTGCTCTAGGAGAGAAGTGGGCCAGGCTGTTGGGAGCCAAATGGATGTCTTTGCCCCCCACACACAGTTTTCACTGTTTTCTCTCATCACCCACACACACCCTAACAGAGTTCATATTTTATGAGAGTTTTTCCAGACAAATCACATTAATTCATATTTCAGGACCCAGATGAAAATCATCAGCCTGTGGGTGCTTTTCATTAGACTCGCTGGCAAATTGCTGGTGGAACTCCGTTACTAACAGTGTCTCTGGCTAGGGGAGGTGACAGGGCAGGGTAGTGGGAGAACAATAGTAAAGTACAAAGTGGGAGCAACAGGGTGACAGGCAGAGGCTTCAATCCCCAGGAAGAAAATAAAGACAGGCACGCTCTTGTATTCAACCCCCAAAATAATTTTGTAGGGAAGAAACAGCTACAATTAACTAAAATCATATCTAAACACTTAAAATTATCCTCCTTAGAATTTCCCAATAGTCAGAATCTCCATAAGCACTTCATCCGGATGTGAAAGTAACTTTATTTATTTATTTATTTATTTTTCTATATCTAACTAGCAAGGTCAGTAAAAAATGCAAAGGTAAAGGTGGTGAGGATGCAGTGAAACCAGCACTCTTAGATGCTGGATTGGAAAAATGTATATGGTACCATTTTTTTCTGGAGCATCATTTGGTAATATGCATTTAAAATTGTAAAATATTTATGGTGTTTGAGCTAGTAATTCTACTTCTGAGAATACATATAAAGAAAATAATCAGAGATGCTGACAAAGATTTAGGTACATGTGTTTACAAAATAAATGGAAAGATATTCCATGTTCATAGATTGGCAGAATTAATGTTGGCAACATTTCCCTTCTCCCCAAGGCAATCTACATACAGATTTAATGTAATTTAAATAATTAATGTATTGTATCAAATTTCCAATGGTATTACTGGCAAAAATAGAAAAAACAATCTTAAGATTTCTGTGGAACCACAGAGGACTCTGAATAGCTAAAGCAATCCCAAGAAAGAAGAACAAAGTTGGAGGAATCACACTTCTTGCTTTCAAATTACAATGCAAAGCTATACTCATCAAAACAGTATAGTACTTGCATCACCATAGACAAAAAGACCAATGGAACAGAATGGAGAGCTCTAAACTAAACTCCTGCATGTACAGCCAACTAATGTCTGACAACAGGGCCAAGAATACTCAATGGAGAAAGGATAGTCTCTTCAGTAAATTGTGTTTGAAAAATTGGCAGCCACATGCAAATGTATAAAACTGGATCTGTATTTTATACCACTCACAAAAATCAACTGAAAGTGGATTGAAGAAAAATTGAAGATCTGGAACCATAAAACTCCTACAAGAAAGTATAGGAGACTGGCTCCTTCACACCGGTCTTGGCATTTTTTTTTTTTTTTTGCATTTGACACCAGAAACAAACACAACAAAAGCCAAAAGAAACAGGTGGAAGTACATAAAATTAAAACGTTTCTGCACTGCAAGGGAAACCATCAACAAATTGAAAAGGCACACTACGTAATGGGAGAAAGTATTTGCAAATATCTAATAAGGGGTTAATATTCCGATTGTATAAAAACCTACACAAGTCAATAGCAAAACAACAATAACAAAAACAATTTAGTTAAAAAATGAGCAGAAGAACTGGATAGATATTTTTCCAAAGAAGACATGCAAATTGGCAACAATACATGAAAAGATGTTCAACATCAGTAATCATCAGGGAAATAAAAATCAAAGGCACAGTGAGATATCACTTCACAGCCGTTAGGTTGGCTGCCCTCAAAAGGACAAAAGAATGAGTGTTAGCTAAGATGTGGAGAAAAGGAAATCCTTGTGCACTTGTAAGTGAGAATGTAAATTGGTGTAGCCACTATGGAAAACAGTATGAAGGTTTCTTGATTATAGCACAATAAATCTGAAAAAATCTATTTTAAAACGAAAAGGGGTGCTTCCCTGGTGGCGCAGTGGTTAAGAGTCTGCCTGCCAATGCAGGGGACACGGGTTCGAGCCCTGGTCTGGGAAGATCCCACATGCCGCGGAGCAACTGGGCCCGTGAGCCACAATTGCTGAGACTGCGCATCTGGAGCCTGTGCTCCGCAACAAGAGAGGCCGTGACAGTGAGGGGCCCGTGCACCATGATGAAGAGTGGTCCCTGCTTGCCACAACTGGAGAGAGCCCTCGCACAGAAGCAAAGACCCAACACAGCCATAAATAAAATAAATAAATTTAAAAAAAAACATTAAAAAAAAAAAAAACGAAATGGAAGAACAAAAAAACCAAAACCACAGGGCTTGTGGGGAAATGGGTTTACGGCCCAATACTCAAAAACTCTCATTGGTACATTAAAAAATAAGACCCTCTAGGGACTGAATGTTTCTGTCCCCTATAAATTAATATTTTGAAGACCAATTCCCAATGTGATGTTATTTGGAAGTATGTGATGTTACTTTCGGAAGTTATTAAGTCAGGAGGGTGGAGCTCTCATCAATGGGATTAGTGCCCTAATAAAAAGACACCCGAGAGCTTGCTTTCTCTGCTCTTCACCCAGAGAATACCTCTCCAGGAAACAGCTCTCACCAGACAAGTGCTGCCACCTTGATCTAGGACTCCTCAGCCTCCAGAACTGTGAGAAATAAATGTTGGTTGTCAAAACCACCCAGTCTATGGTATATTTGTTACAGCAGCCCAAACTAAGACAAACCCTAATAAAAATGGTAGTGTAATTATATGTGCTAAATGGTTAAATATTTACCCACAACAAATATGGCACTTTATCTTGAAAAGGGCCTGCAGTTTGCTGGTTAATCTGGGTGGCAGAAGGGTTTCAGCTTGTAGGTGATTGTGAAGCAGTGAGAGAAGGGTGATTTGAAATCCCATAAAAAGCTGTAACGTCTGATGTGAGTGGGGTAGCTGTTTGAGGTGTGTGCCACTGTGTGTTTTGTGTTTTTCCACCTGGCTAGGTTCCTCTGGGTGCAGCTGTGCATTCATTCACCAACTGTTTCTCTGGACAAAATTACATGTGAACACAAGTGAGACTCAGAATATGTTCAAATTGTTCCCTGTATGTCAGGCATGTTAGAGCAATACCTTATTGCAACACTGAGAATGTATTAATATCTTTCTCCAAGATGGCTATGAAAGAGCATATATGGCCTTAAATCTGGAGATCCCTAAGGATCACGAACTGCAGTTGGAGGAATTGAAGCAAAGGGACTTTAACAATTATTTGTAAATAATTAATATAACACATTATGGAAAAAAGGAGTACTAAGGTGTAAAGCCTACCTTGGCTTCCATGTTCCATTGAGTCAGTTTCTCTTAATGAATTCAGTTCTCAGATTATGCAATCAAAAAAACTGTAGGCTTTTGTATGGTTAAATATCGAATATTATAATATAATGCTAATGCAGTATGAGCTCCAATAGGTGTGGAGAACAACATTTTGAAATACGAAAGTCCATAAAGGAGGGTTAGTAGTTCCATAGGCACTATAGTCCCTGCTCTCTAACTTTAGATTTTAAAAAGTAATGACCCTGACTATCTGAGATGGTTAAAGCCAGTGTTTGAACATTTCTTGTTCTGGAGCCCCACACTGTCTTAACAACATCTTCAACTTACTTTGATTAAACAACTCTAAAATAAATGCACTCCAAGAAATATCAATAAATCTTTACCTAATTAAAAATAATATCCCAGAAATTTTCATCTATATTTTGGATGCTTCATCGTTTTTAAGTGGGTTTTTACCCTGATTATGTGAGTAATGTGTTGTCAAAATTTATAAAGTACCAAGAAAATAAGAATCATGCACATCTCTATCGCAAAGAAAGAGCTAGTAACATTTTTATATATTTACACTCCTAATAAACTCACATGTAAATACTGTTGATTTCTCTCTCTCTCCATGTATATATAATGTAATGTAATATATAATTTTGGGAACAATGCATTGAAAGAATGCGAGATTGGGCACCTGATTTGCAGATGACACAACCCACCTTCCAGGCCTGCTCTAAGGATTTAAATTAGATTCCCAAAGTTAAGGGTTCAACGTATGTAACACGTAATGGAAATAGTAGCTGCTATGATGCATTTATTGACCTGTATTTAAATATCTTCATAGACATTATGATAATGCCTGAATAATGTTATGTCAGGAACATGTGCAATATAGTTTAACCATTTCCTTGCTATTTAGATTGTAGATTTAGGGCTCTTCACAATTTTTCCATCTTAAAACTAAAGTATTTGAATAGCTTTTCTATGTAAAAACACGTCCCCATATCATTTTCCCCCCGTTAGTAGTAGAATTCTAAAGATGGAATTACAAGAGATTTATTAACACATCTTTAAAAACTGCTTTCTAGAAATGTACCAATTTATGTATGTGGCTGTTCACCAATTCTGATTTAATTGTGCCATGTTTTGAGAGTTTTCCTAAAGATAGAAAGGATTGTATTATTTTTCACTTGTGAGATCAATGTTTTATGTTTGTATTTTTATTTAATCAAAGGAATTTTCTGTGCACATCATTCGTGTGTGTGTTTCAGATCTGTTTTATTCTTTGCGTTTAAATCAATTTGTGTTAATGTTTTTATGTTAAAAATATTAACTTATACAAATATTAACCTCTTAAAGTTTCCCATTTTTATGTAATTTTTCTTCTATCCTTTCTATGTATGAGATTTTCCCATCTAGAAATCTCATATATACATATATATATATATATATATATATATATATATATATTTAAATAAAACCCTGTTTAAATTTATATCAAATTTATTTTTATGTATGGTTTTGAGTGAAGATGTAAATACTTTTTAAAGAAAACTAACTACTCAGTTTTGCATCACCACTTATTGTATGGTCCATAATGCTTTTATTGATTGTAATAACTTTATCACATAGGCTCTCATCCTAGAATCTACATTTAGGGTAATGCTAGTCTCAGCTACAAATTGGCACTTGTCATCTACCTCGACAAGGATTAAATCATGTGCTGGTGCAGCTGCTTCAGCCACTGACCTTCAACACCCCCTGAAAGGAGTGCAGGGTGGAGAGCAGAAATGAGGCACTCTGTGCTCTGGGGAAACTGGCAGGAAAGCTCTTCAGAGAGTTAGATACTTTCAGGAGAAGATTTTATGAGCCCAATTCTTGTATCCCCTCATATCTAGAAAACCTCTAAGATCTTTCATGGTGAGGTCTGCTCCTGGAGACTAGCAGTCTTCACGAGACTTTCACGAGACTAACAGAAACATTCTGCAAAAAATATATGTGCTCGATTCCATGTACTCCCCCTTCACCGAAATCACATATATATGGACTTTCCCCCTGCCTCTTTGGAGCAGTTTCTCAGAGCTCTCTGAAATGCTGTCTCCTGGGCTATAGTCCTCATTTTGCCCCAAATAAAACTTAACTTGCAGCTCTCACGGTGTGCGTTTTTTTTTAAGTCGACACTAGTTTATCTTTTTCTGTATTGGAACCACACTCTTAATTTACCTTTATACATATAATTAGTAAGGCACGTTTCACTCATTCTTTTCAAAAAATTTTCTAGCTTGACTTTCAGCTAAATCTTAATCACTTTCTTAACAACACACTAGGATTTTGATTGGAAGTTTATGAGAATTAATATCGAGAAAGGTAGATATCTCTATAATATTTGGTGTTCTACAGAATCATGGCATTTTCTCTTTATTTATTTTTTTGTTTTTGGTCTTTTTAAACAGTATTTTGTAAATTAGATTTTTTTTCTACTAATTCATTCTCTTTATTCCTTTAAAATATGTTTATTTTAAATTTTAGTTGCTTTTTTATGGGTGAGATTTATACATATGCTTTCTATATCTTAAAAGTAGGAAGTCAGTTGCTTTGTGCATTTTTTTATGATTCCTGTCCTTTGAACTGTTATATTTTTAAGGATTTTCAGCGTCTTTTCATTAACTATTGAGAAATCTCATAATCTCTGAAAATGTCCTTTAGTATTCAACAATTCATATATTATTAATTAGTATTTTAATAAGATATGATTTTTAAAATTGGGGTATAGTTGCTTTACAATATTGTGTTAGTTTCTGCTGTACCACGAAGTGAATCAGCTATATGTATGCATATATCCCCTCTTTTTTGGATTCCCTTTCCATTTAGGTTTCCACAGAGCATTGAGTAGAGTTCCCTGTACTATACAGCAGGTTCTCATTAGTTGTCTATTTTATACACAGTAGTGTATATATGTCAATCCCAATCTCCCAATACATCCCACCTCCCTCTTCCCACCTTGGTGTTCATACATCTGTTCTCTATGTCTGTGTCTCTACTTCTGCTTTGGAAATAGGTTCATCTGTACCATTTTTCTAGATTCCACATATATGCGTTAATATACGATATTTGTTATTCTCTTTCTGACTTACTTCACTCTGTATGACAGTCTCTAGGTACATCCACGTCTCTACAAATGACCCAATTTAATTCCTTTCACTGGCTGAGCAATATTTCATTTATATATGTACTACATCTTCTTTATCCATTCATCTGTTGATGGAGACTTAGGTTGCTTCCATGCCCTGGCTATTGTAAATAGCGCTGCAATGTACATTGGGGTGCATGTGTCTTTTTGAATTATGGTTTTCTCAGGGTATATGCCCAGTAGTGGGATTGCTGCGTCATATGGTAGTTCTATTTTTAGATTTTTAAGGAACGGCCATATTGTTCTCCATAGTAGCTGTATCAATGTCCATTTCCACCAACAGGTACAATTGGTGTGTGGTTTTGTTTCGTATCATTTATGTCTGATATCAGGGTTAAATTATTTTCACAAAATACAGATCTCCTCTATTCTTCTATTCTTGATTCTCTGAAACTATTTGTTAAGTTTGTAGTCAGCTGTTTTTTTTTTTTTTACTTGCATTGCCCATACATGCTCTTCAGAAGTAATGTTGAAAAATTTTATTTTATATCCTTCCTTGCTTATTTTTCTTTTGTTTTAGTTGTTTTAAATATTGGTCTTGAGAATTCATATTTTTCCAGAAAGTAGTCAATTTCTTGAATATTCTAATGTATATATACAAATATATATCTATCTGACCTGGGGTCTCACACAAGGTCCCTAAATCTCTTGGAGTTTCCTGGGTTATAGAAGTGGGGTTTTTTCCTATGTTTTTTAAAGTGTTAATTTAAAAAAAATTTTTCTGGTAGGAAACGATTACTTACATATCACTTAGACCTTTTCAAGTCTTATTTTTAAAGTTTGTTAGTACAGTTCTAGAGTATCCTCTAGTACAGTCCTAAGGTATCCTTTATTCTAGGGCTTGTGATTAGTTCCACTTCTAATATGCACAATTTCTTGTGTCTTAATTGAATGCTCCATGTATTCAAGTGTTTCTTCACTCTGGCTGGTGAGGATTCTCAGCCATACATGAACTTTGGAAATTATTTAATGTACTGTTCTCCAGTAATTGTTCTTTCCACAGAAATTGTTCCTGCCCAGGTTTGTGAAATTCCACCTGTGTGTGCTCAGATTGGTACTCGACAGAGACTCAGAGGCATCATCAGGCAGTTGTGGCCTTTTCTCTCCTGGTAGCTCCCTCCTTTTGGATGCCCTGCCCCACAAATTATCGCCCCCTGGACCTCCCAACTCACTGTGTTCTCTCCCTTGCTCTTCCCGTTGGAGTCCCTGCCTCTCAGTTCAGCTGTAATTTCTAGGCCATTTCAAGGACTTGCCTCCAACTCTGTCTTCTCCTGCTCCTATGTAAAGGCTCAGTAGCATCTTCCCATGAATGATGACCATGGATGAAACCTAAATCCTCTTCTCCTTCCCCAGCTACTTTAAACTCCCCTCTGGATGTCTCCTCTCATCCAGGCTCAGTGAGTCACAATCATCCATGATCCATTTTTTCATACTCAACAAGATGTCTGGCCATGTTGAGTCTATCTCCAGTGGAGTGGGTTGAGCAATGGTGGAGAAAGAGAGACGGGCAGACAGCAGTTAGAGACCATGTCAGGCTGTCGTGGGCATGAGAATGAATGACACTGGTAAAAGAGGAACAGATTATAGAGAAGTCACATGGGTAGAAGAGGTTGGAAAATGTTTTAAAACACAGATCGAGGAGAAACCTGGTAGAGGAGAGGGTGAATTTACAATAAAATAAAGAGAAATGACCATTTCTAGGTTCCTCAGAAAAACTCAGTACCTGCTATCTTACTGGTAACATCTTATCAAATGCTATTTCAGTTACAAATACTTCAGGCTACAAATCCTTTAGAAACCATCCTATACATATTTTAGCAGTAGAATAACATAGGCTAAAGTTATGCATTGCAGCATTGTTTGTAATGTCAAAAGATAGTTGAATATTAGTGTTTATCCCAATGGGGACTGGCAACATTCATTATACTACATCATCGACTCAGTTGACTGCTTTGTAGGAAACACGTCCTGATACAAACATTTTTCCCCAGATATTGTCAACTGAATATAAGGAAGATATAATGAAACATTATACAACTATTTATGTATTAAAATGTGGAGTGAAGGAAAAATAGCTATTCACATTTGCTTGTATTCACATAAAAAGACACTCTGGAATGATACCTGGGAAATCAACCACAGTGGCTGACTTTGAAGACAGGGGGTCCTAGGCAAGGGCAGGGGACAGAATACAATATAAAGTATTTAATATTTTTAGGTTCTTGAACCTTGTACACGTATTATCAACTTCTCAGAAATGTGGACATTAAATTTTTTTTTAAACCTCTAAAGATTAAAAGTTATAGCACGATTTCTACCAACTGAATAAAAGTCAAATTTGTTTTACCAGAAAGATTATCCAGCTTCTCTAAAATGTCTACTCATGAGAATTTTCTGGTGGATTTTGCTTATTTTCTTTCACTTTGGAAGCAGTTTTCTGATTCATAATCCTTTGTGTTCTTCTTTTCAAAGAACATCTACCACTGCTAATTTTATGGGTTAAGCATGATCTAATTTTCTTACCTTTTGTCCCATTTTTCCCTATGAAAAGGCTCTGTACATTCATTATCAGTTGAGACAATACTTAGATAATTCATAAGGCTGGAGGGCAATTATTTGCCTTAAGACTTGAATTCTTTCTCTGCATCTGACATATTAATAATGCCAGTAAGATATTGTATAAAACCGTTGACTCTATTATAATAAGAAATATTAGTCAGGAGACCATATATTAAGACTGATTGTAACACCAGCAACCATGTTGACAGTGAGGAGATGTGACACGGGAGGGGAGGGGATATTTCATGTGGGAAAGAGGAGAGCTCTCTTCAGAGGTTTAAAGGGTATTTAGAAACATGTAGAACTAGGCCCAGTGGATGGACCCTTTGGGAGTCACTCCCCAGGGATACATAGGACAGTGTCCTGAGCATCTCGAGTGCTACACAATGTGGTGGTCTGGAGTGGTGGCTGTGGACCCCTCTGTAGATCAGCAGAGAAGATAGTTGCAGCCTTGCGTCTGTAAAAGCCTGTGCAAGGCGGTCTGCCCTTCAGAAAAAGAAATTTGACTAAATGGCATATGGTCTCAGTTCTAATAATAAGATCTTTTCTTGAATCCATTTCTTTTTCCTCTCAACTTGTCAAACCCAGAGTAGTTATTCTGCATGAGACCATTCTCTTTTAATTCCATTCTTCAGTCTCAAATTTTGTAGCTTTTCTTCAGTAAGTACCTGTCCATCTTTATTCTTTAGACAAGATAAGCAAGAGGGTCATTTTCTTATCAGACTTTAAAGGAAAACAAATGCCTTTACAATTAGACTTTCTAAGGTTCTAAATTTATTTCATGTTCCCACAATAGTATCTTCGATTCTGAGTTTGTGGCATTTTTACCTACTTCAGAAATGACTCTGGAGAGTGAATTTGTGGTGGGATCTCACAGACCACTGGGATTTTGAACTCTTGGCAGTTAGATCTCCGTTTATGGAAGTGTTAACAACCAATGAAACAATCAGCATACAGTCCTGGGTTACAGGGGTGACAACCGGGAGAAGACGATCTATGGATGACAGAAGAGATCGGCCTTCTGACAAGCAGTTGCATTTCATTGCGAGGCAAAGAGAAAGTGCCTGCAGATACAGAGATGCCATCAGCAGGGAGCAGGATGGCTTCACCCACACCTGTTGTCAACAAAACCGTCAGAAGTCAGTCATTCCCTGGGCTGATTTGTGCTTCCTGTTTCTCCACTCCCTTGTGCTTCCAGCCTGCTCTGCTGAGTTGATGTTCTCCTCTGTGCTTTTTCTAAATCTCCTTCTGGGCCAGCAGGATGTAGGAAGCCGAGGTGCAGTGCGGCGGATCTGCTTCGTATAACACGTCTGACCGCCCTGCAGCTGGGACAGTACGTGTGCTGAGCGCCCACCTGCCTTCCCACGGGTGTGGCTGAAGTGAGACTAGAGGTCTGAATGGGGAGGGTGGTAGGGGTGCCTTTGTTTTCTTTCACTCCCAGGTCAGGAGCTCTTAATCTGAGGGGCTTAGGGAACCCAGGGAGCCTGTGGCCTCCCTGAAGTCATGTATAAAATGTGTTTGCGCATAGATTTTTGTTCAAATAAAATTAAATGCCCTGGATTTATGCCTTCAGAATATTTTATCACTGTTCCTAGTCTGTAGAGATCCTTGTGCATTGGAGGAGAATATAGCTGCAGTGATTTCAACACATTTCCATTGTGAACAGTACGAAGTAAAGTAAGCTTTCAGAGTCAAGAGCGACTGGTGGCTGAAAAGGTTTAGAAACATTCTATGAAGTCTTTAGAATCAGGAGTGTTTGACCTGCACTCTACTGGAACATTTTAAGGTCTAATACTTTGTTTTCCACTTGTGAGCAGCTAGGTCAAGTTTTTTTTTTTCTCCCAGACAAGAAAACCTAACTATATAAAGTCTCTGTGTCTGGCCTGGGTCAAAGGACAAACTAGTTTAAGGCTGGTCACAGGCAGACTTTTATCACTACCAGAAATTAAAGTGGCAAAGAGTATTTATAACACAAAACCCTAAAAGCATTTCATTATTGGATAATCTCGATCTACCGAGAGGCAAAGTCTCTTCCTGTGGTTATTTGTAAATACTTCATAAAGATCTATTTAAATGGTTTTGTGCTCTTCTAAAATTACTCTCCCGTGACAATGGCCAGGACTTAATGCAGTTATGCACCAAACTGTTTAGGTTCCTGGCCAAGTGTGGTAAACTGGTTAAAAAACAACAAACCAAACCAGTGAACTGTTTTTTAAACTGGCTGAAGGTGCCACCTACTGTCCAGTCTGTAGAAATGAGACGGGAATGTAACCTGAGCCTTATCTACTGAGAGCCACAGGAACTAGGATATGAAGGTGAATTAGACTCACGTCTAATTATACTTTCTAATTATACTCTATTAATAATGAGTTATGTAAATAGTTATATTTATACTCTCTCCCCAACATCCCCAATCTCAGGTTACAGAAAATAAAACATTAGAAAATTATTTTAAATTGTGGCAGATGTAGGAAACAGTATCAGGCTATCATGTGCTTTCTGTAGATCCAGATTATCCAGTAGCAAAATGCCTTTAGGGTTCTGCATCAAACATGCTCTTTGCCATTTCAACTCTAGTGATGACCAAAGCCCAGAGCCACCTGAGTAGCGGCTCTTGCTGTGGACTCGACTGCATTTACTTTACACTGTGTTGAACAGATGACAGAAAAAGAAACAGCTCTAAGAAGGAGGAAGATTTCAGGTACGCAAAAATGGTATTTTTAAATATTGATCTGGGAGTTTTGTTTTTCATAGACCAATCCATGATAGAACAGGCCCAAACGGGTTTTCAGAATAAAATGTACATTTACTTCCCCGGAGAGTTACTGGCAGCCAAGTTAATTAAACATGTATTTTCTAGGAAACTGGCATAAATTCTCACTTGTTTTAGACAAATAACTGATTTCCAGCTTGGTTTAAACCCAGCGAGTGCTCAAGGAATGTTCTAGTGACTACTGTGCAGCAAGGGTTTAATTATTTGTCCTTCGAGTGTGTTCTGTATTTATTCCTTAAATAAAGACCCATTCTCTTCCACGTAACTTACTATTTGACTTGACTCTAGGCTGTATGACAAGACATTTCTACGTAATCACATGTAAACTTGTGCATGTGTGCACGTGTTTTTAAATACAAACAGTGTACACTCTTGTTCAAGTTCATCCTGAGTTCCAAGTACACACACACACACAAAACTGGTTAATTCAGAGTAAAAGTACAATTTCTCGTTCACCTGTATCAAGGTATCCATGGTTCATTTGTATATATTCTTCCAACTAAAAAAAAAATTTTTTTCAAATATATTTTTATTTACTCACAGATAATATAGTTTCATTTTTACTTGTCTTAAATACTCTGTGTTGCCTCGAAGCTTACTTTTGTCATTTAACAGCATGACTTTGACGTGTCACCATTTCCTGTTTGGGGGTTTTCCACTGTTATTTGAGAACACTGCAGAAAGCTTTCCACAGAACCACATAATACTGCTATAAGCATATCCAGGTCCATATTTCATTTCGATCTCTCACCTTCATGCTAATAACAATATGCATAATTAAACGTTTCTAAGTTTTCAGAGACAATTTTCTTTAAAATGAATATAAAGCCCATTCACCAAGCAGTTTCTGTGGTGTCTTGTCTTATTCTAGTCTCGTCTTGAAATCATTAAAACTTTGAGGCGAAAACTTCGTTGTAAACTTTAGGTTAAACTGTAGGCTGTCTCTAGCACAGCTAATTCCATTACTGACATTGGTGGTAATAACCGGTTTTCAGATTAATCCTAGTAAAAATATCTAGCACATTAATGACAAAAACAAAGTTATTACAAGACAGTTCATAGCATGAGGCTTTGGAAGTCCGCAGGAGCTGGGAGCTGCCTGTCCGTGTGTAGTGGCTGAGGTGTCTCCTCGTCTCTCTTCTCCACCATGAAGGGCTGAGAGGGGCTCTGACTCAGCAGGGATGCTGGGAGAGAAGCCCCCCAGCCAGTTCAACGCCCCTACACCGGACTCTTCCCTGCTCGGTTGTGTCCAAACGCTCACATGGGGGCACCTCAGCTGACACACTGAGAATTCAGTCCCATCTGTCTTCTCGCAGCCCCAGCAGCATACTGCCTGGGTCATGAAGCTCTTTCGGGAGATTTATAGCCTGATGGCCAGGAGAGGACACAGGGGCAGCTAGTCTGCACTGTTTCCAAGCAAGGCGGCAACACTTGCTTTTTTGTTTGGTTCTCTTTTCTGCATGTGTTGAATTTATTCAGCATAATCACAGGGGTGTTGTCGTCATGCTGTCACACACACACACAAACACAGATATTGCACCGCATCCATATGGAGCCCAAGTGCATTCCTTCTAAGGCTTATTTACATGCTTTTACGTGCCACAGCCCATCTTTTAAATAATACATGTTTCAATGCCAGTTGCTGTGTTGACCTTCTCAGCATCATCTGCAGACATCTTCAGGACTGCAGCACCCAGAGCAAGCTGTTTCCCTTCTGCCTCAATTGCAACAATCCTATCTGCTGCAGTGGAGCAAAGCTTAGCTCCTGGAGAAGTTAAACCTACACACGTGATATCAACTCCTCTGAGTACAAATTTGATGGCTCCTTTACCCACCTGCTGGTGTGGAAAAAGGGTCTTTTTATCTCTTTTTGTGTGGAATAACCTTGGGATTGGATCAAACGACCCTTCTCTTTTTCTAAATAGAGTAACTCTCCAGTCATTGTAAAGATTTCCATCTGTCCGTGGCATCCCACTCTTTTAACTGGTTCCATCTTAGGCACGACTGGATGAAGCCATGGTTCAATGCCTGGGAAAGGTTCTACTTGTTCTTAGTACCCTTAATAGCAAGGTTTCCACTGGATGTAGCTGAACACATTTTCTTTTTAATCAAATTTCTTGAACATGATTCAAGGTGAAGGGGTGATGATAGGGAAGGGCCGAGAATGGGGAAAAATAGACTTAGCAAGGATCCGGCAGACCCCCTACGCCTGGAAGGCCAAAGGGACGGTGGCAGCTGGGGTCGTTACCCGCAAGTGACGCATCTGGCCGCACTTTTCCGGCTCTAGGGAAATCTCACTCCTTCTGCTCCTTCAGCTACTTCCTCCAACTATTCATATGAGCACTGCGGGAATTTGGAGGGCTGTTGGGTGTTACCAGTTTCTCCCCAGGGCTGCTAGCTGAAAGGGTGGAAGTTGAGCAGGAAGAAGAGACGAAGCACTCATTCTCGTTGCAAGAACAGAATGGAAGGGCGGCACCTGGTCTCCAGAGGGACAGTTGGCCATTTCTGCAGGCTCACAGGGGTCAGAAGAGTGTGGGCTTCAACGCTCAGGGGCATCCTCCTGAATTCCACTACCAAGTTAGGGTCCCTATCGCGGCCCTAACCTCCCACGGGCTAGCAGACATCTGGTGGGTGGCTGACTAACCTCGTCTGGGACTTGGAGCCTGGCTGCTTTAACTCATAAATTGTTGATGAAAGTAATCAATAAACAATCTATAATAGGAATAGAAAAGCATCTTATTTGAGCCAAACTGTGGACTATAGCCTGGAAAACAACCCCTCAGATAGCTCTGAGGAACTGTCCCAGGGAAGCATGGTTTTCAGTACAGTTTTATATATTGTCAGAACAAAGAACATTAAACACGTCAGGGATACATTCCTTTAAGGTTTCAGGGAAAATAACAAAAACAAAAACAAGACAAACAAAAAACAGATCAGCCCATACAGAGCAAGTCAGCATGACCTTGGCACCTGGGAAGTGAGGCTTATTATTGAAGGAGCTTCAGCATTGGCGTCCCAGGAAGGGAGGCATTTCATCTTTATTTTTAACGTGGACATTCTTTACTTCTAGTCAATGCACTCTTTTCTTTAATAATTAAAGCAGAAGCACAATGTATGTTTGATAGGCCACACGCAGGCTGTTCTAGTACACGTAACATTCAAGTTAACTCAAGTATAAGCCAGACGACTTCCCCATACTTCAATATGTGAAAATATCTTTTATCAAAATCCTGGGTCTGGATAGGGGTTTCAGCTTTCTCTGCTTTCTTTCTACCCGGAAGCTCCTCTGCTGGTTTCGATGGTGACTAGCAATTACTACCCTCTCACCTGTGAGAGTTTGCACACCTGGACCATCACCTATTTCAGACACTATGGGTACTCCACCTAGCCCGTGGAGGGGTCCTTGTTACTGCCAACTGCGGAGCAGTCTAGCTCCCAAATCCCTCTCATCACTGCTTTCCCCCCATCATAAGTCAGTTTCTCTGGAAGGGAATGTTAAGATTGATTTTGGCAAGCAGGGTGCAAATTAGGTGTCAACCTCTGTGACAGGGCAGAGAGGGAGCAGGATTGGCCAGATGGCATAGTTGAGCGGGTGTCCAGCCCTGAAGAAGCCTTGGCTCAGCCCATGGGGGCTCTGAAGCATATGAGGCCATCACAGGTGTTGTAAGTGCACCTCTACACTTGACCATTGGGCGTGGCAGCACTGAGAGGGACCCATGCATGGCTGAGGCTGCCTGAGGGGATCTTGGCTGGAAGTTACGTGTTGATGGCCTCCAGCAGCTGGGCAGTGAGTGTTTTCTGGGCCAGAGCTGTGTTTGGCACATCCGTGTGCACCCTGAGTGGTGCCCCATATTTTAGAGATGAGTAAGTGGGGAACATGTTAGAGATATTTGGCTTATCATCTTCCCATTGCTGCACCACCTAACATGCTACACTACCTGATTCTGGTGGTAAACAGTCATGGTGATTAAGTTTCTTTAACTTCATTTGGAATTATTACTGTAAAATAGATTGTTTCCTAATATTTACTACATATTCTGGTAGCAAATCTCACTATAATCAGTAAAATTAGTTTAGGTTCATTTGTGAGTTGTTACCCTGAAGGCTATTGAAATAATGAGGATTCTGTTTTCTCACATTGTATAATCTAAGTAGATACACGCTGTTGATGCATGCATACAGAGGGGCAGATCTGGGGGAATATATTAAACAAGCGTGGCATTAAACACACTTTAGGTAAAGGCATCTTGGGGCCTTGGGCCAAATACCACTAAGGGATGGAGGACTTCGAGTCCGATCTGCACAGAAGGATCCAAAAATAGCCTGAAGCTACTACACAATGAAAGCCTATTCTTTAGTTTTTCATAATTCCATCACTTGGCAAGTCTTGGTGAGTCATTTGTTGTTGTTGTTTTTGTAGCTGTTGTTTTGGTTCTCCTTGCAATCTATTGGTGCCACTTGAGAACAAATTTTCAGCTGGGGCAATTTTTCCCCAATCCCCCATCCCCAGAGGACAAGTGGCTACATCCAGAGACACTTTGGGTTGCAACGCAGGAGGAGATGCTAGTGGGTAGAGGCCAGGGGTGCTGCTCAACATCCCAGAACTCACAGGACAGCTCCCACAGCAAAAAGTTATCCAGCTCAGAATGTCTTTAATCCCCAGGTTGAGAAATCTTGCCCTAGAGCAAGAGCAAAGGGCTTAAACATCACACAATGTGCATTCTGCACTTTTTGAGCAGAGTATTGGACTAAAACCTTTATACAAAAAGTGAATAAGCTTGTTGAGGTTAGTGGCATTGTGACAACTCTTGTTGAAAGTCACCCCCACGTGATACTGTACATCTCATGAGCTTTCAGTGTAGTTGAGTTTAACAGCCTGACACAAGACTGGAACAACTTTGGTCCTTCCCACTTGGTCTATGCACACCTGGAGGAGGAGAGGAGAAGCTAAAAGGGTCATATTATCAGGGGGAAAAGAACATGCAGATGAAACAAGCTGTGAGAGCTTTAGCACCCAGCACAGGCAGTGAGATCTCTGGAGCTCAGCTGCAGTCACAAGCTGTGTGAATCAGCTTAGGAGTAGATGCTTGTGCAGTTTAGCCTCCTTGTCCCCAATAAATATTAATGCACTGCCTGCTACATGCTAGATACAGAAATGTCACAGCCCAGTCTCAAGCAACACCGCTGTAAGCCTGGACACTCAGGACATGGTATAGGTGCTGTGATAGACACCAGAAGAAGCCTCAGTTGAGGAGAGCACAGAGCACAGACTAGTGACTGCAGAGGCTCTAATTTGTAAACCTTGAAGCTACAAGGGTCCTGCCCACGTGTGAAGCCAAAGAAGTGCCTGATGAATGGCTGATATCATGACACTGAGTTTACCAAGAAAAGCTGCCCGTCTGGGGGGCTGAGAGACCAGCCCCGTGGAGGACGTGTTAGAGCTGCCACCACAGCTGCCTGCATAAGGTCTCAACAGCCTGGTCCCGCCACCCACGCTGGGCCAGCTTCCTCACCTCACCTTTCACTGTCATCTTTTTGGCTGAACGAAAACACATCTATATTTGACTTTTTTCTGGCATTTCTCATTTGTCTGGATGGTTAAACAATAACATTGTAAAAGTAGTCACACAATTTTGACCATATTAGGTATTTTGCAGGTGTTTCTACCTTTAGGCCATGTTTACTCTGCCATCTGGAAAACAATGACAGCTAATAAATTTCCCAGTGACCAATCTTTGCAAATCTGAGTAGAAGTTAGAAACCTCTAAACCTGTAGTAAATTGAGTGTATGAGAATAGGCTCAATGAAGTTCTGAATATATTTAGTCATGCCAATCTTATCAGGGGAGTTTTTTTCTTATTGTATTTTTGGGCTATATCTTAAACCAACGCACAGCCTGTGCTTAGATGGCAAGCCTTAGCAACCTCCAATCGGTGCTAGCATGCACAGCTGGGGAAAGTCAGAGGGGCCTTTAGTTGTCCTGCACATCCGAGCACCTGGCGGGGGGAGACTAACAGCAGGGAAAGTCTCCAGGGACAGCAGGTACCCAGGTATCCCAGCTCTGAAAGGAGGAAGATGGGGCAAGGACAGCACGCTGGCTGCAGGGAAGGTGCTTATGACTGGCTGTGGACCCCAGTCTGGCTGATAGCAGGCCTGAGAGCCTCAAGGAAAGGAAAGAAACGAGAGACAGGAGGGAGGAGAAGAGTGGGAGAGGGGTAAATTCACCTCCAGGTGGCAAAACACAAGTGTCACAGCAGAGACTGGGGAGGAGAGGGGGTCCGGTGGGAGGAGCCGGAGAAGAAATGCCTGGAGGACACTTGCTCCCCCCCCCACTCCAGATGGGGCGCAGGGGATGGGCAACGGTGTTTGCATCCACTCACTTCACTAAGAGTGTGCTCTTCAAGCTGGTTTTGAGAACACACCTCATTCTTCACTGTGATTGCAGGTTGGGTCTTCTCTGCCCGCCTCCCCCTCACCTTTCACTTTGTCCTGAAGTCTTCATTTTTTCAGGCAAACAGTGTGGCTCAGTGGGCAGAGTTGAGCACCCAGGAGGCAAATCCTGACTCGCAGGTGTAATATATGTTCATATTAATAGCTTATTTATATTTATTAATTTAATTTATTATAATAAAAGAATACTACATAAATATATGTACATATAATGTAAACAAAATGTTAAATATTATATACTAATATTATTTTAATATAATACTATTTATTAATATATCAATAATATATGTTCATATTAATCATACATAGGCTGATTTAGTTAGTGACATCCTTGGCAAGAAGAAAAGCGAAGATTATAGAAATGAGAAGAACTGAGAACTTTGAATATCTTTGAGAGAACTCTGTGCCCACGATGTAAATGGAGAGAAGTACCTGAAGGGCTCCTGGCCAGGGCTGCTCTCAGCGCTTTTCTAGGCCCCCTGTTTACTGGACCAAGAGTGAATCAGGGTGCCCCAGATGTCTGGATAAAAGCAGGGGCCTAGGGGCCAGGGCACAGCCCCCCTGGACAATGCCTGCCCTTCTTTCAGCACATTGCAGTGGCCCAGCCCACCCGCGCATCACCTCCTCACTTACACTCCCGTGAACAAACGTTACCACTTCTCCTACACAATGAAGTGTGCGTGTTGCAGAAGCATTGGCACCTACCAAGTAGTGACAAACATCTTAAAACTACGGAGAGAGGGAGAAGGAGAGATAGATGGACAAATAGTTAAGCATGCCACAGTTTTAGACTATAACATAAAAATTATGAAAATAGAAAGTAATGTTAAAACTGTTTAGCTCTCAGCTTTCATTTTTACCAATGCCTTCATTAAACAATTTATCAGTCATCTAAGTAAAGTAGATTCTAAATCATAAAATAGGATTTAAATTATGAATTACTGTAGTTTTCTACATTTCCAAAATGTACCTTCAAATCATCCAATGTCTTCTTAACCAAAGCAGACTTTTGTTGCATATTCAAAGACCCTGTCAGAATGTTCCCAGGAGGTTAGGGAGGAGTTTCCTGGAACATCGTCTGCCCTTCCCCTGTTACCAGAAGTGTGTTTATAAATGGATGTTAGTTTTGAAAGAGCTTGGTGAACTGGTTCAGCTCCTACACATGCAGAAACTGTTTGTTGACCAACATTCTCCAGTAGGTTCATCCTCCACTTGAATGTGCCCTAAATCCCGAGCCACTAAGCAGGCCAAGAGCCTCTCTGTCCCATTACACCCTCTGCTTCCACCCACCAGGGTTATGGGCCCACAGGATGCAGAATGGACTGGAATCTCTAGGCCACTCGTCCCCTCCTACCCTTCCCTGCTCACAGGCTCAGAGAAACCAAGCTCCTTGCCCTGATTTAAGGAGGAAGGAGATCCAGCAACAGTGCCAGAAGAGGCACATGGGAGGGTCCCCTGCACTCCCAGAGGACCGTGGACTCATCAGGTAGGGTTGGGTGGAACATGGTGGCTGGAAGAGACTCAGGACCTGACACTTATGGGCCCTCGCCTGCTGAACAGACTCAGCAACCGTCTGTGGGCTGTGCGAGCTGAGGAACAGGGGGCGACTTGGATGGACTGGAGGTAGAGGGGAGGGTTTTCCGTGTTGCAAAGCACAGGCTGTGGTCTTTCTGGGCTGGAAATATTGACAGCTCAGCATCTAATGGAGGGTGTTGGTTGGAGGTGTCCTGGTAGTTGACTTTCTTAGGGAGGTGAGAGTAGAGTCTGGGAGGATGCAAAACACCTCTGAGAGCCTTGGACCACACACCTAGGCTTCTGACCCCAGCGGTAGAGGGTAGAAACTTCTTATATTTAAAGCTGTCCCAGGTCAGGACAGCCGATTTCCCACGGCCTGAACAGTGAGGAATACAGGTGGGTGTTGCTAACGATGAGCAGTGTCCCTGAGCAGCGGGCAGATGAGGGGTCCCGAGCAGCCAGAACACAGGCTATTGAGTCAGCAAGACAGTCATGAAGGGGGTGAGGCAGACATCATATTGGAACTCACAGCAATCTTTGCCCTTGCATAAGCCCCCACAGGGGAGTGAAGTGTTGGAAGAGGGAAGGGAAGGTGGAGGACTGTGCGGGGCAGGCACACAGGTGAGTGTGCATGGAACACGTAGTACATCTTAGTTCCTCAGAGGGTTTTTATTGAGCAAATAAGGACAGGTCCATGAGGCAGCCCTGAAATATGGATGGTCTAGAAAGTCATTTATTTTTTCCTTGTCAAGCTTTTCCTCTTCCGGGTGGAAAGAGAAAAAGAGAAAGAAAAGAAGGAAGGAAGAAAAGAATGACAAGAGATGTCCACAAGTGTTCACTGGTTCTCCTCCATAGGGGCCTGGCGGGGACCTCAGCAGAATACGCCCTCAGGACACCAGCACTGTACCTCCTGGGGCCCCTGGGTGACTGCAGGTCCCAAGGCACTGCTTCCTTGTCCCAAGAACAACAACAAGCCTGGGGGCAGCTGCCCTCTTCACTAGAGTCTCTCAGTGTCCGGAGTTCTTTTTGCTACAATGAGGGGCACTAATAGTGGCGTCATGGTGAGGTTGGATGATGTTGGGAGTTCCAAGGAAGGGCAGCATGACTGGGCTTGTGTCCTCTGGGCCTACTGGCAGCTCCAGGTGAGTGGGGTAAGTTGGGGTCAGGCAGGGAAGCGGTACTTAATGTTAGTCAACTGCAGACTTTAAATGGTTAAAATGGAAAATATATTTTTTACAAAAAAAAAACAAAGAAAAAAAAAAAAACACTGGGGGCATGTGAGTGTACGTAAAATCTAATGGCTTAACAAGAAAAATTCTTAGGCCAAACGAAGGAGTAGATTACTGATATTTTCTAAAACATGAGCCTCAAAAGCATGATATTCAGTATAAGAAGCCAGACATAAAGGGCACATATTGTATGATTCCAGTCACATGAAATATTGAGAATAGGCATATCTGTAGAGACAGAAAGCAGATTTGTGGTAGCTACGTCCTGAGCATAGGTGGAATAGAAGAGACTAATGGGGATGGGGTTTCTTTTTGAGGTGATGAAATGTTCTGGTATTAGTGCCGATGGTTGCACAACTTTGTGAATAGATTATAAATCACTAAATTCTACACTTTTCAAAGGGTGAATTTTATGGTACGTGAATTATGTCTCAACTTAAAAAATGGTGATTAATAAATGTGATTTTTAAAATAACATGGGAACATTATCATGAGTTTTATTTGCTTCCTGCCCTACTAAGCTCTGTAGATATGAAAAAAGACACCCCCCCCAAATGAGAACAAGCACTATTTACTCAGAACTTGTCTATAGAGCACGGGAGTCAGCCACCACCACTCACATCAGGCTGAGACTCAGGGCACACATAAGAGTGGGGACACTTTCTGGTGGCCAAAAAAAAGAAGGCATGTCTTACCCAGAGCTTGTGATGGGGGAGGCTGGAGACAAGCTGGTAGGAAGAGGTGTGTCCTAAGTGATTACTTAGGGGAACATATTTGGCTTTCCCCGCATTTGGTTCTACATGGAAAGGACTGAAAATAACGAAGCTGTGAGTCACTGACCAAGTCCTGATGCTTGGGGCCTATTGTTGCAGAGGTTGGAGTCTGGTTTCCCAGATTGGTTGCTGCAGGGTGTGGGGCAGGGACTTGTGGCTGGAGAGAGTGGTTCCCAGACTTCCAGGTGGATTTAGAAAATTCTGCATCCCAAAATCCTCCTTCACCATCTTCAATCAATCAGATCCTCTGTGGATAGATAAACTTAAATCAATGTTTTTAAAATTAACTGCAAACAGAATTGGAAATGACTAATGTATAATATAATGACATATTAAAAGGCAAATATCAATAGAAGAACCTAACAGAATATTATAAATTCCTTCCAAGCAATGAATATGCTCAATTAAAATCATATGCTCATGAACTGCAGTATTTGGTAGTATATATCTGTGTGAAAAGAATTTTCAAATATGAAACATGTAAACCATGAAAAATCTCCTTATAAGTCAGGATTAACAACTGAAATTTTGATGATAGGAATCTGTAATAAGCTAAATGGCATCCCCCTTGCAAAAGAATTCCAGTTTTCTCATTAGCAGACTTGTATCACAAAAAATTGTACTAAATATATTTTAAATTTCATAAATCAACATTTTGTGAAAAAATTGCAAATGATAGTAACTATTACAGTAATGTCAATTTACTGTAAACATTAGGATTTCTCATTTCACTAATGTTCACATTGTACTGAATCTCACAACAACAAAAAATTTAATTCATTGAATTTTCTTCTTGCCCCAATACCAAAATCCGGCCATCTGGTCAACCTTGCCGCTGCAGACGCCAAGTGACGAGCAACTGGTGTGAACCTCAACAGGAAGGACCCAGATCGCACACCGGCGAAGGCGCCCCGCCATGCCCCTGACACACGTCCTCGACCCATGCCACAACCGGTCCCATTTCTCGCCCTGGGGGATCCTCCCGTCCGCCCGCGAGTCTTTAGGCCGTTCCCTGTCTGCAGAGCTTCTTCAGAGAAGCTACCGTCAACCGACAACCGCGCCCACCAAGGACCGCGGCCAGGCTCGTGTCTGCTCCCGACTATCACAGGATGCCCCTGGCGGTCCCTGTTTCCCAAAGAGAAACAACTACGACCTACAACCACCGAAGCCTACGAGGGACTGCCGGCCCTCCACGAGCACCCTTCCCGCTTGCCCACGACAGTCCGCGGTGAGGAGACCTGCACAAACGCAAGCGCCACGATGACGAGGTGACGAAGCAGTGGGGAAGGGAGTTCCCCGCTTAGACGCCGGTTCAATCTGCCGGGTGGATCCCGTCTGTTGACACGCATCCCGTGCCCCTGCCTCGATTCAAGATCCGCCCCCGCGACCGCTTCGCGTGGAACCCGGAGAAACTGAAGTGGCCTCCGGTGAGCAGCCCCACTGCCTCGACTGCACCGGGATGGACCCGGGTCCCCAAGACGGCGAGGACGCACCGACGGATCGTGACACACGGAGGACGACTTCGTGCACGTACATCCTGTCCTGTTCACGCATAGCAGGACAGGAGGTGTCAGCGGGCCAAGGGGCACCAGGGAGTGCTGGTCGACCGGCGCAGACCTCCCCACAACCTTCCGAGGGAGCTCAGCGCCGGTCCCACAACACAATTCTCTCTACATTCAATCTCCGGTGAGAGCAGGAAGCGCCCACCACTCCGCAGCACCGGGATGGTCGCCGCCAGCGTCGACGGGCTCCCGGAACTCTGCCCCGCGCCTGGCGGGCGAGTCACATCCCTCGCGAAAGTCGCCAAAGCTCAGGAGGGAAGGGACAATATAAAAGCGGCCGCCAGGTGGCTCCCGACAAAGGGCTCGAACGTCAGCGGGATGGATTCTGATCGCTGGGCGGCGAGGGATGAGCTCCGACCGCCCAAACGCTCGAGTTCGTCTCGGGGCCTTCGCCTCGGATAGTTCGGCTCGGCACGGCACGACGCAACCCCAGCAGCGTACAGGGCTGGGAAGATTTGGGCAGGAGGCCGCCGCGAAGGAGACGCACTCCTCACGCTAATGTGGAGAATTCTGCAGTCGGAACCCTGATTCTGCAGACCTGGGTTCCCTTGGTGCCCAGCCTCTTACCTCCTTATCAGGAGACCTTAGCAATTCACTTGCTTGCTCCAATTATCTCTGCCCAGCCTACACCTGTGCAGCTCTTCTCTCCATGAGCCTAGAGGTGCTTTCCCAAGGAAAACATATCCCCATGCCATTGCAGGTAGGAGCCAAGGAGACAAGTGAACATTTGCATCTGGACCTATTAGAGAAATTTTATGTATCCAACGCAGTAAGATACAAGACTGAGAGGGTCTTATAACTTTAGCACCACATGGCCATGGCTTTCATGAAACACTGATGCACACTCGGCAAGTCCAGGGGTGCCAGGAAGAAGAAAGACACACACACACAGCACATACACACACATCCCCCGGGTCTAATAGGAACACTTACCAGAGCTGGCAATGGTGGGATCAGAAAGCCCATTGTTGCCACTTCTGGGGTTCCCTGGGCTAGAACCACAGCTCATTCAGTCAGATCCTGGTTGTTTTATTGATGTCACTCTGGCGGAGTGAGTTCTTGGAGCTCCCCAGACTGTCGTTTGCTGTCCAGTGCTCTACATTTTGTTCTGTGTACTATGCCCATTCTCCTCCATACACAGTCAAAATTAAGAAAATAAGAATCTGCAGACATTGCATTCAAATTTCTAATTTGAATGAAGGTTAAAAACACAAAGGAAGGGCTTCCCTGGTGGCGCAGTGGTTGAGAATCTGCCTGCCGATGCAGGGGACACGGGTTCGAGCCCTGGTCTGGGAAGATCCCACATGACGCGGAGCAACTAGGCCCGTGAGCCACAACTACTGAGCCTGTGCGTCTGGAGCCTGTGCTCCACAACAAGAGAGGCCGCGATAGTGAGAGGCCCGCGCACCGCGATGAAGAGTGGCCCCCGCTCGCCACAACTAGAGAAAGCCCTCGCACAGAAACGAAGACCCAACACAGCCATAAATAAATAAATAAATAAAAATAAAAAAATAAACAGGAGCTGTTGTTTTTAAAAAAAAAAAAACACACAAAGGAAAAGAGTTATGTGAACAACTTTGCTAAGGAACTTACGTTTATCTTTTTGATGCTATCAAAATATTTATGAGTAGTCTGTAAAAAGTTAATCTTTTTAAAATTAGGAAAAATAAATGATTCTTTATTGCTATCTCTCACCAAACCCCCACTCACACCAGCACCTATGACACAGGACTCACCTGATGAAACGCCTGCTCCCCACTGGCTTAGAGATTTCTGTTCTGAGTCATTCTCTATCCCCTGTGTTCACAGCATTCCTAAGTCCACTGCAGCCAGTAACATGATGAAGGAGGCCACTGAGACCAAGGGAGGACCTGTAAAAAAAGAGAAGGAAAAAACCTCTCCCGTCTTCTGTGAGGTCACAGCCTTAATGGAGGCTGGAACAAGTGAAAGTAAATGTTGGGAAAGAGAGTATTTCTACATTGGTCCCTGACCTGCCATATCCCTAACAGGGTGGTGAACATAACTGGCGTTAATATTTCCTGGGTTCACTTAGAAAATCCGGACCCAAAGTAGAAACCTGACCATTTGGCAACTGATGGATTAATTCAGGAATCAAAGTAAGTTTTTTTCTCACCTGTTGTTTCATTATCAGGAACTCTGCCACCACCTGCCCTCCTCTGCATTCTTATGCAGGGACAATCTGAAAATCAAGCAGATAAATCTGAGGAAAGAGAAAGCAGCCTTGAGAACCCAGCCTTTCAAAGTATTGTTAGATACACCAGGCATGAATCCCCCACCACTCAGCTGGGGGTGACCCCTCCCACCTAACCCACAGTCATGAGCAGACAGAAGGAACGCTTTTTCCTCCCATGGTCAAATACAAGGCTGCATTGGCTACTCGGCATGTAATGAGGATATAATATCCCCATTTTGCAGAAAACAATGCAAATTATGGGGTGTTATACTTTGATTTGACTTACTGTTCAAAGTTATTATTTTATTAATATTCAGTTCCTAGAATTAACACTAATTCCCAGGTAACCCTTACCATGGTCTCCTGGAGAGTCTTGTCTCCACAGCAAGAACACCTATCGCAAAATTCTCATTTAATAATTCTTGGTGAAAGGCACCAACATTTGTTCTCCAACACCCATTCCAGGCCTTTAGCACCCCACCTTCCCTGTTGCGCCCTCCGCCCCACCGGATGCCCTTGCCCTCAGTCACCTTGGTTCCTCCCCATGTGGGAATCAGCAACATCAGAGCCTCAACCCTAGCTCTGCCCTCCATGGCTTTGGACATGTGGCCAGGAGATTTTCTATCAATGTAAAGGAGGATGGAACAATCTGAAGACCCATGTCATTTGACATTACATGTCAAACTCTAACCTGGGCTTCAATGAAAAGGTAATTGATTAAACATAGCTCATGGATAGAGTGTTTGAAACATAAAGAAGACCTAAAACTTAATCAGAAAGCTATGACCAGTGAGGGTTTACACAGGAGAGAAACCACAATGAATATCATTTATGCGAGCAAGCATAAAACTTAATCAGAGAACTTAATCAGAAAGCTATGACCAGCGAGGGTTTACCAGATAGAAAATCTGTGTGAATTCAGCAAAGTAACACTACCTGTGAATGTAACTAACATGGGGAAATTTCCAATGAAGACCATCACTGAGAGAGCTGCCTAGAATTCCCATGTAGAGAAATGACTGAATGAATATTATGTGAGGAATTTTTAACAGCCTCCCTTTCCTTGTCAATAGCAGGGATTTCATGCTGGAGAAGAGCCCACTGAATGCAATGAATATGAGGACATTTCACATACAACAACCTTACCTCCACGTTTGTTATACCTTCAGCCCAAATGGGAGAGACTTCAGCCGTTATTCATCACTGAATTAACATAAGCTAATTATACTAGAGAAAAATCATGCAGATCTCAGAATGTGGAAGATTTTTAGTCACCCTCCAACCTTAGACAACATGGGAGAGTGCACCCTGGAGTGACTCTTGCAAATGTCCTGAACGTGGGAAATAATTCAGCTGAAGCCTCGCATTTATACACCAACAGCTCACACTGGAGAAGACGAACCTCATAAAGGTTATGCAGCCAGAGAGCTGACTTTTATTCACACCAATAAACTCACACGGGAGAGAAGCCCTATGTTTGGAATGACTGTGGAAGAGCTTTCAGTGACCATCCAACCCTTTGATGTCATGAACACATTCACACAGGAGAGAAACCACAATGAATATCATTTATGTGAGAAAGCATTTAGTCAAAGCCATAACCTTAGTCATCGGGGTGATTTCACACTGATGAGAAACCCTACAAATGCGATGAATGTGGAAGAGCCTTTAAACGCAGCTCTCACGTTTATACGCACTAGAAAACTGACAGGAGAGACACCCTAAGTCTGGAATCCATGTGGTGCAGCCTTTACCCAGAGATCCCACTTTTATAAACACCAGAGAATTCATGCAGGGTAGAAACCCTGTGTCTGTAATCAAAGATATGGAGCCTTCAGCCAGAAATGATCCCTTTTAAACCACCAGGAAAGTCATGTGGAGAGAAACCCTGACCCTGTAATCGTGGTGGAAGAGCCTTCAGTTGGAGCTCCAGACTCAGAATACACAGAGAACTCAGAGTGGGCTGCATCCCTGACACAGTAGAGAAGACAGCCCAACGTTTACTACGAGGAAAGCCTTCTTGGGGTACACCATCTAATCACTGCTGTAGAAGAAATCCGATGAAATGAATGCTGGAGTTCCATTAGTCATGGAGTCTTTGGACATGAGAGGGTTCACACTGAAAAAATAGTCTCAGTGTAATGAAGGAAGGACATTCTTCAGTGATTCCTTATTCCTGAGTGAACAAGAAAGTGCTCACACTGAGGAGATGCCAATTCTTAAGACAATGTGGAAAATCTTTCACTTGCTATTCACATCAGAAAACTCCTACTGGGAAAATAGTCTATAAAGAATGTGTTAGCATGCAATTGAGACAATAATGAAGTCCTTCAGCAATTGTCTTTTTATTAAATATACAATATGAAGATGTAGATGGTGAAGGGTTTTGAGAAGTGCTGAAAGCAATATTCAGTATCAAGTAAGAAGAAACGAAGCAAACCTGCTTCAGTAGATCAGTATTTGCAAATATGTAAGCACTACTGAGTGGGTATGTGTCATTCAAAATCATGAAATATTGGGATGAGTAAGAATGGGCCCATTTTCTGTTAATACTCTGTCACTGTTGATCAGTTAGACACTTTCTGTCTTTATAAAATTATAATCATAATTACAAAGACTGGGATCAATCAGGAAACAACATTGAATGTTAACTGAAAATGTAAAACATAGTATGATGTGTGTTAACTCTTACATTAGCATCCAAATATGTGTATACACGTTCAGGATGAATGGTTTCAAGGATAAATACACACATACTTTGTGATTAAACTCTGCTGCTTCAATTAATTCTATTACTTAACTTTCATTTACTATTTCCCACATGACTTTAAAAAAGAATTATATATTAATTATATTTAAACAAAGGTGAATATCTGTGGGTACATTGACAGGAATGACTCAAGAATTCAGAGTCAGACGGTGGTTTAATCCCTACTTAGCATTTTGTAGCCAAGGGTTTCTTTGTTCCTTTTGTCCAAGAAGTAAAGATAGATATCTTCAGGGCTGAGAAGGTGAAAGATCTTTGCAGACAAAAAAAGAGTTGTACTTTAAGAATGTATAAGAACAATAAGGGGTGCATATATTAAATCATGTAAACACAAAGGATATCCCTCAGAGAGCCACTGGTAAGTCTACCTTTAAAGATTTACTCTTTCATCTAGAAAAATGGTACTAAAGAAAGTTCCAGAGGGGCTTCACTGGTGGCGCAGTGGTTGAAAATCTGTCTGCTAATGTGGAGGACACGGGTTCGAGCCCTGGTCTGGGAAGATCCCACATGCCGCGGAGCAACTGGGCCCGTGAGCCACAACTACTGAGCCTGCGTGTCTGGAGCCAGTGCTCCGCAACAAGAGAGGCTGCGACAGTGAGAGGCCCGCGCACCGCGATGAAGAGGAGTGGCCCCCACTTGCCGCAGCTAGAGGAAGCCCTCGCACAGAAACGAAGACCCAACACAGCCAAATAATTAATTAATTAATTAATTAATTAATTAATTAATTAAAGGTGTTAATAATTAAAAAAAAAAAGTTCCGGGAGAAAGTTCAGCATAGAGACAATGTCTATTTTGTCAATTAAACCTTCAAGAAGGCTATCTAGGGAGAGCATACAGGCTGCATGATGAGTTCTGGCCCTTTTTTAGTTCAATTTGTTTTTCTTTGTTGGCCAAAACTTTCGTTATAGCCCTGAGGTCCATTGAAGTCTAATGGGTTGAAAAATGGTATTCTAGGGCCTATAAAGCCCATCATGGGGACTTTCCTAGCATTCCAGAGGTTAAGACTTCACCTTCTAATGCAGGGAGTGCAGGTTCGATCCCTGCTCGGGGAGCTAAGATCTCACATGTCTCGCAGCCAAAAAACCAAAATATAAAACAGTAAAAATATTGTAACAAATTCAATAAAAGACTTTAAAAATGGCCCACATCAAAAAAAAATCTTTAAAAAAAAATTTTTTTAAAGCCCAAGATGTTAGCTGCAACATTACTGTGTGTTCGTGCATCTGAGTGCACACACACACACACATGCAAGGGAGGGACACTGTAACAACTATCTGATCATAAAGGGGAAATGCGACTCAGGAATTATTGGCATAAAGGATTCATGCAGTAGAGAAATAAGCTAAATCACCTTGTTCATTCATTTATCAACTTTTCAATTATTAAATATTTAATGAGAACTTCCAACATTTCAGAACTTGGATTGTTATGATGGTTAAATTGTAAATAACACAACGCCTTTCTCTTCATAGAACTCTGTATTCTAATGCAGTAAATAAGAATAAATTGCAAAATAAAATTTCTGACATTAAAAAAAAGACATGTTCATACATTGTATAGTTACAAAATATCACTACTAGTCTACAATAAAAAGTTGGCACTTCAGAAAATAAAATTGACATTTAAAACAGTATCAATTCTGGAGCTTTGAAAGGTTATATATTTTTAGAAAGACTGGTTAGTAAAAAAATTTTACAAAATTATCAATTTTGGAAAAGCTAGTCTGCATGAATTGGGGAGAGCAAAGCTAGATTTCCTGTCTTAAGATCCAGGTTTGCTGTTCTCTATATTCCAAAATAAGTACTTTTAAAATTGTTAGAATTCAAAACTATATGTTTGAAAATCAGTAACGATTTTTATAAGGATCAAAATTCTGCTGTACGTTCCTCTTAAAATTCCTTTCATCATCCATTTTATTCAAAATTGAACCGGTTACCACTTTAAAGGATAACAGACAAGAGGATTGCTATCTTGCTCATTATATTGGACTCTTAATTTTTTCTATTTTTTTTTTTGATAATCCAAAACAATCCAAAGTAACACATTATTATCATAAAATCCAGAATTTCCCAGTGTGTTCTGTAGTGTATATAGTCCCAATGCGATTATATACACTATTGGTAAATTTGAACTTATGTGTTTTCCTAAATACAAAATAAAAATCTAAAAATGCATTTATTTGCCTATGTTTTTCATTATGCAATAATGCCCTTTTAAGAAAGAAATGGCTTACCAGATGCAAGAATACCTGGAAGTTGCATAATATGTTTTTATATTTAATAACAGAAGATAAGGTAATAAGTGATTTTTTGTTGTTATATATTTTTATATTCTTATGTAAATTATATATTCATTGCTTCATCAATGTGATTGTTTTCTAGTTTATTTTACTCTAGTGTGAATTATAGTGCATTAACTCTTGAGAGTTTTCTGTTAGAAAATGATTCTTGATGAAATTCTCCATGATCAATTAACTTTGGTAAACAACACTGCCACAGTCAAGAGATGTCGCCAAACCAAAATTTAAAGTAAATACTTTTATGGCTTACAATGTCCTATTTAGAGACTGAGAAATATCTAGCAGTTTTTGCAGTTGATGCTAATTCAGATGGGTGCTAGGTTTTAGTTACACTAATTTGTGATTATTTCTTAGATGAAAATGAAAAAATCTGCAGGTGGATTCCCTTCCTCGGTGCAGGAATAATTGTGAATTAGTGTTTGTTCTAACTGAGATTACTGAGAGTAATGTAACATATTTACTTCTACCTAAAGTTTGTTTCCAGGGACAAAATTCGCTAAAAGTTTAACTGTTTTAAAAGTATAAATCCCAGCACACGTGTTTCAAAAAAATTTATTTTCCCGCTTTTCTAGAACAGGGGTTGGCAAACTTGTGTAAAGGACCAGAGAGTAAATATTTTAGATTCGCCATATGATGTCTGTTGTTTCTACTCAGCTCAGTCGTTGTAGCCAAAAAGCAGCTACAGTAAAATGTAAATAAAGGAATATAACTGTGTTTCAATAAAACATTATTTATAGACAAGGAAATTTGAATGCTATATAATTTTCGTGTGTTGCAAATAGTCTTTTTATGAATGATTTTCAACCATTTAAAAATAGAAAAACAATTCTTAGCTTGCAGTTCCTATCAGCACAAGCTGGGTGTGGAATTTGGCCAATGGGATGTAGGAGGCAATGGCCTGTTCTCTCGAGTTACAGTGCAAACATCCCTCCTTACAGACGAGCATTCCAAAACGAATTGATTGTACTAGCCCTGCGCCAGAAAATATGAAAACTACAATCAAAACAAAAATCAAATTACCAAAATCTGCCCAAGATGTGAGGGGATAAATTCCTCCCCCAGGGTGTCCCCCTCTGCTCATGTATGGCCGCCTCATGTTGGCATCCCCAGCCACCAGCACTGAGTGAGACTGTCCTGCCCCTGTGCTCCCTGTCTGGCCGCGTGCAGGGACCCAAAGAGTTCTGAGCAATAGTTACTTGCTGGGCACAGTTCCTCATCCATCATTTCACCGCTAAGTTCTGTGGCTCCCAGAGCGACAGAAAGCCGCCTTTCCAGCCCCAACCCTGGCTTGGAGTCCAGCTGCTAAGAGTCTAGCTTCTCTGAGGACTAATGGCCAGCGGAGTCTTGCAGCTGTTGTGGGTTCTGTGCACCCAAAGGGGGTTGGGGCCGTGTCCTGTTCTTCAGCCTCACGGCCAACACCAGCGGATGACTCGGACAGTTCAAGTCACCAAACATCTTATTTTGGCAGGGGACAGAACACCTTCTACAAAACATTTATAAAGAACATTTCTTTCGCTCAGGATGGGAAATCTGGGCCCTTTCACACCAGAGACAAGGATGAAAGAAGTAGCATGCGCGGTGCAGTGTGTAGTTGACCCCCGCGTTGTAGTTCCAGTGCCGGCCCTGAGCGCAGCGTGCAGACAGAGAAGCGGCCCAGCGCTGGGTCCTCCGGCTCTTAGGCTAGAGACCGGGAAGCCGGTAGAGCCGGAAGTGGAAGCGGCCCGCTGTCCCCGGACCGGCCGGGAGAACCCCGACGGCGCCTCTGGCGTCCGTGTCTCCCCGGCTCCGCCTGCAGCTCGGTCGGCAGGTCCGGGAAGGAGCGACCGAGGGGCGGGCGGAGCACACGGCAGGGCTCCGGGCTGGGGCGGCGATCGCGGCTGGGCCCATCCCCGCACGAGCTCCTGGCCCCCTCGCTGACGTCGCAGGTGCTGGATGCGTGGTGGGAGCCCTGGAGGCGGCGAGGAGAGGACCGGGGCGGCCTACAGGCCCAGGAGACGGTCCCGCTCCTCCGCGCTCAGGGGAAGCGGCAGTCATGGGAGCACCACGGCCGGTACAGCGGCTCCTCGGCCTGGCAGAGGGCTTTCCGCAGGCCGGGCTCAGCCCCGCGGGTCCGGAACCGCACCCGCTTCCCTCCCTCTGCGCACACCCCGGCCCGGGGTCTCTGCTGCCGCCGCGGGAACTTGGGGTCGGAGGACGGAGAGAAGGGGCGCGATCCCAGCATCTCCTCTGGCCCCTGGAGGCTGCCTCGTCCTCCGCAGGCAGGGGCCTGTCCCTGAGCTTGGCGGCGGGGCCCAGGGCCTCAGACGCGACGGTGCCCTGGTCCCTCCCCAAGCAGAGGACCCGGTGCTCATTTTGAAATGTATAGAAATTCCAAAGTACTCTGTTGTGTAACAAGAAGTAACATAGTGTTGTAGATCAGTTATATTTCAACAGCCAAACAACAAGCAAACAAACTCATCCAATAACAGTCTGATTTGTGGTCGCCAGAGGCAGGGCGTGGGAAGGGGTGGGACTGGATGAAGGTGGCCCAAACTGCAAGCGTCCAGCCATAAGAGAGATGAAATACCAGGGATACAAGGTAGCACATGATAAAGATAATTAACACCGCTGTCTCCTATACACAAAAGTGGTTAAGAGAATAAATTCTAAGGGTTCCCATCACAAGAAAAACACATTTTTCTATTTCTCTAATTTTGTGTCTATATGAGATGCTGAATGTTCACTAAATTTAGTGTGATAATCATTTCATAACATATGTAAGTCAAATCATTGTACACTGTAAAGTTACACTGGGCTCTATGTCAGTTATATCTCAGTAAAAGTGGAAGAAAATAAATGAATAAATAAAATGGTGCCCCACTGAATCTCGAATAAAATGGATGCTAAATGGAATTTTAATGGGCATGTGCAGCAGTTTTTGTATTCTAATAAAAACCATTATTGATCTTCAAAAGTGTATTTTGTAATTGAACAGTTAATTTAAAAATACTTATTTCATAATATTTTGAACAATTATCTTGGCTGTTAGAAATGGAAATCTATCTTTATTCTTCCCAAATCTTGCAGAATAGCTTTTCAAAGGTTCAGAATTTTGTGAAATATTTTTTAATAACCCAGTCTTTTTGACAATTTTTGGCCTTCCAAAGTTCTATAATGACACTGTTATAAATCTCAATTTTATTTTATACAGTGACAACTTTTCTTTGTAAATTAGTAGCAAACATTTTGTAGTTACACGATTTGTAAACCCTTATGTATATTTGATTTTTAATATCAGAAATTTTATTTTGCAGTGTATTTGAATTGACTGCGTTAGAATGTAGAGCTCTATGAAGATAGGAACATTGTATTATTTACAATTTAGTCCTCATAACAAGCCAAGTTCTGAAATCCTGGAAGTTTTCAGTAAATATTTGTTAATAATTGAAAATTTGATAAATTAATTAATAAGTTAACTTAGATGCTCTTTCTCCTGATGTCACATTTATGCCATTGATTCCAGACTCACATTTTCTCTTTAGGATCAGATGGATGTTATATGCTCTCTCCTTTGCTTGCATGTTTGTGTGTGTGCGTGTACATGTACACAGACAGGAGCACAGACACACAAAGGTTGCAGGCAACATCCCATGCTTTATAGACCCCTACAATACCATGCTTTCACCCATTAGACGTCAGTGGACTTTAGGGTTATAATGAATGATTTTAGGCCAACAAAATAAAAGCAATTTATCTGAAGAGGAGCCAGACCTTATCATGCAGCCCCTACCCTCTCCATATCTGAAAATAGAACTCTTCATGTCTGCAATGGTTTATTTTATTTTATCTTACCTTATTTTATTTATTGGGGTATAGTTGCTTTACATTGTTGTGTTTCTGGAATGATCTTCCAACTTCTCGGTCCTGACATATCTATCTGTTCTTGGTGAGGAGAAAAACCTTTTGGCTAAAAAATTCTGATGTAGGAATAAACTCCTGCCTGACTGAATTCTTGGGATTTTCATGGCCGGTTCCACAAATTCTCCAGGACTAGGACTCTTGTGAAAAATTAAATTTATTTGTAATTCAATTTTAAGTTATGAGGGGCACATTAAGTGAAAATATAAAAGGAATAAAATAATTGAAGCACCAGATTTTACAGTGTTTCGAGAGAGAGGGCTTCTCACCTTGTGAGTTCATCAGAGTGAATAAAAGTTAAGGCTCTGCTGAAGTGTGTCCCACATTTATCACATTAAGGTTTCTCTCCAGTGTGAGTTTCTGGTGTATTTAAATGTGAGGCTCCAGCTAAACTATCTTCCACATTTATAACATATATAGGGGTTCACTTCAGGGTGAGTTTTCTCATGTCATCTAAGGTTACAGCATTGCCTGAACGCCTTCCCACATTGATGAGACCTGCATGGTTTCACTCCAGTATAAATCTGCTTATGTTAATTCAATGATGAATAAAGGCTGAAGGCTCTTCCAAATTGATTGCAAGCATAGGGTTTCTGTCCTGTGAGAGGCCACTCATGTGGCGTGAAAGTTGAGTTCTATGTCTAATCTCCTCATATTTGTTACATTCAGTGGGCTCTTCTCCAGTGTGAAGTCTCTTCTATTTATAAGGAAAGGAAAGACTGTTAAAAGTTTGCTCACATAAAATTCATTTCTTTAGTTCTCTACACATGAATTCTAGGCTGCTCCCTCAGTGATGGTCTCCACTAACTACCCCCCCACCTGTTACTAATATTCACATAGTGTCTCCCTTTGCTGAATTCACATAGATTTTTCTCTTTTGTAGCCTCTCACTGCCATCGTTTTCTGATTAAGTTTTAGGTCTTCTTTATTTTTCAAACACTGTATACCTGAGTTACATTTAAGCAACTGCCCTTTTGAAATTCAAGGTATCGTTTGTCTTTGGGGCAATATGGTTCCAAATGCAAACTATTCAAAAACCTCTGCTGGGCCAGCGTTTAAGTCCACTTTCAGTCAGGTGGTTGTGCTGAATTCCTCTTACCCTAAGATCATGTCTCTAATGTGGACAGCATGGTTCATCCCCATAAACTTACTGTTGACTTTCAGATAAATGGGTTCTTCCTGAAGCTACCGTCTGTGAACATGTTTAAAATATTGATCTTTAACACAGAGAAAAGGTATGAAATGGAGGAATATACCAGTAATTGGAAACATATTATAGGATATTGACAATTAGAATATGTCTTTAAGGGTAAAAGAAACGAAAAATAAAATGGATGGGATGTTGGCGAGATCAAGATGAGGAAAAGTGCCGAAAAGGAGGGACTGAAACAATGGGCGCTGCGTTGAAGTTTAACACCAGTAACAACAGAGCCATACTTTCCTCTAAGGCCAAGAAATATGCAGAAGGTTAGATTAATAAGATTGATACGTTCACAGAATTGTGGCACTATTGGAGGGATTTTTCTACATTGACTTCAACAAGATTCCAGAGACATTCCACTCAGAGAAACCTGCAATTGACATTACCCCAATTCTGGATGAAGTTCACAGTCACATGTCTTGAAAGTCACTGATTCCTAAAAACATGCTGGACATTCTGGTTCAGGCTGCCTGATCTCCCCAAATGTCCAGAGGTGATGGTCGAGGGTGACAGTACTGAGAAAAGGCAGCTGTGTGTATCAAAAGCTCAAACCCTGTTTGACGTCAAGTCCAATGTTCCTCTGTGCTGACTTGGCCTATGCCTTTCAGATGCATCACAGAGATGGGCACACTCTGAATACTGAGTGACTTTCATGATAAAGGAGCATCACATGTGGGGTGGTATGAAATAACCTGCACAGTCCACAACAAAATGTTAATTGTGAGCTGACTGGCAATTAAAAAAGTGTGTACTTGGGAATTCATAAATATCCCTGCTCCGACTACTTTCAGTTAAATCTACAGACTTAGCACAAGGCAGGCAATATACATGTTATGCCACTTATCAGCAGTGACTACAGGCAAAGTATTCCCCAATACAAACCTCACTGTTCTCATGTGGAAAATACTTTAATAACCTCTCAAGAGAGTTGAGTGATTAAATGAGCTGACATGACATGTTTGAACATAACAAAACCCAATAAATAAAAGCTACAGGTGAATTAGTCATTAAAAGGTCAGAGAGCCTTGATGCAATGTCCACCATTTTGTGTGAGTGAACAGACTGTATATACAACGTGGGGTCCGCAGTTGCTGCCTACATAACCTCGACACATACCATGCATTCATCACCAGATATGAGGAATGATGGGCTCAACTTCACAAGCCAGTGGTCCCGGGGCTGCCAATCTGTAAGATGATCCCCGACTGACCTTTCCTGTGGGTTGAGGTTCCTATTTCCCTCCTCATTTCCTGGGACCTCACCGCTTTGACTATCATTGTGTCTCCTGTACCTTCCTCCTGTCTTCCTTGCTCACAGACTAATAGGAGACTCTCGATGGTTCAGGCCTCTCCAGAGCTTCAAATATGGCCATAATTTTCTAAGTTTTCCTCTACCTACTATATCCTCCTCAATGCACCAATTAAGGAAAAAATGCTTTCTGTAAAGTGCTTCCAGTTTCTGAACAAATTTTACCTAAGCAGGGGGAAAATGGCTGGTTTGCAACAAGAATGAAAGGGAGTATTTTGTTTTGACTTTTTAGAGTTTTCAAAATAGTCAATTGTATTCTGAGAAAACAGATTAAAAATTGGAAAAAAAAAAAAAAAAGCAAAATTGGCTCCACTCTGCCCTCTGGGCCGGTCCTGCTGAAGGGCTTCCTCTGTTTCTCCTGCTCCCTCAGCCCTGCACAGCCCTCTAGCCAGCACCTCTGATCCTGGACGTATTGAACTTACCCGTCCACACACCTCCTTCCCTTCCAGGCCTTGAACTTCTGCTCTTGCTCATCCCTCCACTTGTGTCCATCACATGACAGAGCTCACTGCATCGCAGACTCGCTTATGGAGTGAGTCACACCCCCATCAAGACCATGGCTGAGGGAAGAGAAATACAACCTCTCATGTGCCCTCTTTACCATCACTGCCTTCATGGAGTCTGGAGCACGTCGGTGTAAATGTTGGAAAGGAGACGGTTGCTGTATTAGCGCTTGCTCTACTCCACGATCCTCACAGAGATGCCAGATGACAGGACTAGTGCTCAGAGCCTTGACTCCCTCCTGGATACACTTAGAGCACTCAGTCCAAGCGGTGGAAACAGAGTTACTATTTCAGGAGAAAGAGCACGTCCCCACTCAGTTGGGGACACGTTGCCAAGAACTCAGCTGCTAGTATTCTCTCTCAGAGACACTGCTTACTCTAAGCAGGCAAATCGAAGGAAAGAGAAGAAAGCCATGAGACTTGAATCCTATCTAGAGGTTTCAGACGTAACAGTCATGAATCCATAAACCTTTAACTGGGAATGAACAACCACCCCACCTGCAAATGTGAAGTGGTCTATGAGAAATGAGGAGTAATCTTGTTTCCCAGGGTCAAACTAGGAAGGCTTTGGCTACTGCTTCTCATAAGTGAAATATTAGTATCCCAAATTTACTTATTAGGAAATAAAAATCGAAGAGTGTTTAAAGGTAATTAACCCATGATATTCCAAGTTATTATTCAGTTTCCTCCCTGACCCTAAATGCTAGGAGAACCTCCAGTGCACTGACCCCACTCTCCAAACATCTGTGCCAACCTGCCTTCATGTTTATTCCAAACTAATCAAATTAAGTAATTTCAACATATAGTTATGAAGACCAACAATTTCCATGTTCCTCTTTTCATATTCCTTCCAAATTCTTCACATCTGCTTATCAAGATTCCAATATTGAAGGGCTCCAACTACGTGCTTCTTCCATGACTGAATCTAACTAGGATATTAAATCTGGTGGGGTTCAGAAATCGCCCAACATCTTTCAAATATCTCTGGCCATTGTACTATATCTAGATAATTAAGTCTTATTCTATGCCTCACAAATATTTCAGACTTTCTCCATATCTTTTGATTTTTAATCATTCTCAGTACTTTCCTCGCTTTCCACAAAGGGAATCACCTTCTACTAGACAGATTAATCAGATAATATGAGGAAATTCTTCAGCTCACTGTCACAAAATCTGCAAATATTCCTCATTGTTGACACCCAGTCCCATAGGGAGAATTGAAGAATCATGTCTTTCTTGGCCAAGCCCAATTTCTCCAATTGTATTCTTTTCTCTCCTGCATCCCTGGAAACTTCATGTAATTGATTAGAATTTAAGTATTATTTACCTTGGTATTAAAATACAAATGCTTTAAAACACTAAAAATATCTTCCTTGAATGTTTGATATCATCAAAAAACACCAGTCTTTATGTAAAGCCACACAAAACCCACAGTCTGATGGACTGTTTGTAGGTTTAACCCATTTATATAAAGATTCATCCTCTTGCTGCAAATTCTCTTCCCAGAACTGGCCACAATTCACAAAATAGTGAGATATCGGGCCCAAGGCATCAAGATTGCTTTTGGAGGCTTTTAGAATATTAGCAAATTAAAGGAATCACTTATACTTTCCTTACATGTATCGAAGGGGTTAACCTGTTGAGAAGGAAAAGCTTGTGTTAGAGAAGTTATGCCTGGATTACATTTATCCTGATTGGCATCCAGATTAAAGGAATTCTTTCTTCATGATTAAAAAATATATGAGGTTATCAGATCTATTAACAGGAGCCCACAGACAATTCTATGCCTGATTCTATAGAAAGAGACTAAAACTTTGAACTTAGGAGTGTGGTAGCTGCATACTTAAGTAAAGACACAAACACAGTTTTCCCACACATTTTGTTTCTGGTGATTACTAAAGAAAAATTTCCCCAGGAGGAATCAAACTCACTTCTTAGTCAAGAAATTTTTAATCTAAAGATGGTTGTTTAATTTGATTAAAGACCTTTGGTCACAGGCCATCTGAGACTAGATTAGGTTACTGTGTACATGGAATTTCTGTGGATTTACAATTCATATGTAATAGTCAAGAGAGACTTGCTTTATGACTCTATAGTTGACTTTTCTGCAATTAGTCCAGAGAGGAAAACAGGAAAAAAAGAAAAGAAAAAAAAAAAAAGATAAGTAGAGATATCGTGAAATATTAGATGTGTTGCCTGTAGGTTCTATTCAAGACAACGGGGAGAGGAGAGTTACTTAGCTAGAAATTTAAAGAAGGAATCTCTGAGGCACTGACATTTAACATGAAAGTGAAGCAGTGTAAGTGTAGCTGGAACTATGTATGTGGATATCAGGGAGGAGATGAACAGAGATGAGAGCACTCATTGTAGAGCTAAAATCGATGCTTGGTTCTGTTTGTGTGGTTCTGGGACGTTATGTCAACGACTGAGCCCTAAATAATTAGTGGAGCCACTATCTGAGAATGCAGACGAGAGGAGAAGTAGTTTTTATCTGGGGAGGAAGTTCCTGGCTTCTGTCTGATATACATTTCATTGTAGGTGCCTGCTTCCCATGCAAGTACGGATGACACCTCAGAAATGAAATCTACCACTCGTTTTCACGCATTATTATCATAGTGGTAACAGTCGAAGACTGGATAAATATAACAGTTTTCGAAGATGGTGTATATAGTAAAAAGAGAGAAGAAGGCTACAATGGAGTCTTGAGATGTTGAAATAGTATTGTTTGAGGAGAACCGCGCACAGTACACTGTGAGGAACTGACTAGTTTAAAGGCAGTGGGGAGTTTGCGATGTCAGAGGACCTTGGAAATATAAAGATCCTGACGGAGGTCATATTCCAATTCTGCTTGGGTCCAAGTAAAATACTGAGAAACATTCATTGGATTTAATTACGGAGAGATAACTATAATGTTATAAAGGTTTATGTATATGCAGGTCAATAGTAACAGGGAGATCACCCCTAGTAAATCAAACTGTGAGAGGGGCGCCCAGAGATTGTCACTAATCCTGTACTGCTCTTTCAGTTTACTTTGGAAGGAGGAAATACACTGGGCAGGAACTAGAGATAAATTGGTTCAGAGATTTTGTTTCAAGAATGAAGAAACTGAAAAAGATGAAAGGGAATGGAGTGGGAAGAGATGGGTGTTTGTTGGTAGAAGAGCTTCAGTTTCCAATTAATAATCAAACATTCTCCAGAGAGCAGGAGAGAAGGGGATACATTTGGGAAAAATGGGCTTATCCAGGCGTAGAAATGACTTTCAGTTTAAATAGGAGCAGCATCGCCGATGGGTGAAGATGCAGGAATAGGTGTTGACTTCATGACAGTGAGTTGAAACATTTCTTCAAATTATCTACTTCATCTGAATGGTAGGAGGTGAGCACACTGTTGAAAGTGAAGGAAGGTGAGAATTTCAGGGATTCAAAAAAACAAGGGGAACATTCGAAGTGTATGCAAAGCATGGGAGAATGATTTATGATCACATCCTTGTAGGATGCCAGATATTTATAAAACTGATTGGAAGATACGTATGATAGATGCAGCCATAGGAAGGGGAGATTTTTTTGTCATCGCTGATTGGGGTCTTGATCATCAGCTGTGCTGAGAGGTCAGAGGTACCTGAGAATTGTTCCATAAAACTCAGGAGACATGGGACTGATTGGGAGGCTGGGTCAGTGCACTGGAGGGTTCCTGTGTTGGGAGAACCTAAGCACGGTAGTCATTGTGTGAACAGACTGGAGATAACCGGGCGGATTCCAACCACTGATTTGGTAGGTGACATATCCAGGTCAAACTTGAATCTGGGATCCACACCTCAACACCAGCATATTTAGGAAATTGAGATTCTAAAACAGCCTGAGCTATGTTTGAATTCTAGCTCTGTCATTTTCTAGCTGCATGATTTTCTCACATAAGCAACATTTCAGAACCTATCTTATGTTACTTGTTCAAAGGGAACTAATCTATAAGTAACAGGGTTGTACTAAAGATAAATGAGCAAACGTAGGTAAATCTCAATCACAGGGTCTCAAAAGGAATGTTTTCTCTTTTCAGGATCTCAGGATCAAAGGGTTGTGATCCACCCCTGTTCCTGACACATTATTAGTATTTGTTTACATAGTAGTTAATGATTAACGTTGACTTAGGTAGCACTTGACAGTTTACACATACTTTCCTATACAAAAATTATGCAATGAAGAATGTTTCTCCGCATGACATTTCGTAAGACAGGACTCCACCTGCTATTTCACTAATGTATCTGAAGGTGTCGACTAAATTTCATCCCAAATTAAACTTCGCTCTATATTTGATGTGCGTGTCTGCCCTGTGTGGATTGTGGTACCCAACAGTGGGCTTATGATGTACATACTCCTGCTGCTTTCCTGTGCAAGGGGTTTTTAGTCCTGATTTGTGTGAGAAGACCTTCCAACAAGACATGAGTCCCTGGATTGTTTTCCCCACCATTAAGTAGATCCAAAGCGGCCTGGCCACATGTCCAAGGCCATGCAGGGCAGCAATAGGGTTGAGGCTCTCATGTTGCCTGATTCCCACATGGGGAGGAACCCAGGTGACTGAGGGCAAGGGCATCCGGGGGATGGGGGCAGGGCACAGCAGGGAGGGTGGGTGCTCTGAAGCACTGGGGCTGGTGTTGGGGAAAAAATCCTGGTGCATTTGATCAAGAATTATTTCAGGAAACATTTGACTGTGGTGCTCTTTCTGTGGAGTCAACATTCCCCAAATGATCATTGTGCGGGTTTCCTGGAGTTTTGTGTAAATCCTACGAACTGAACATTAATGAAATAACTCTGAAAAAGTAGCTCTAATAAAAGTACAACCCCCAAGGATATTCATTTTTTATTTGTAAATGAAAATATTACTGTCTTGATTATGTGCAGTAGCCTACACTGCCTTATTGTTGACCCTAGAGAGGGGGGTTCACCATATCTACACATGCCTGTGGGTTAGGTGGTAGGGCTCATTCCCAGGTAAGTCGTTGGACATTCATGCCTGGCGTACCTAACAATGCTTTAAATGCCTGGGTTATCTTGGTTGCTTTCTCTTTCCTCATCTTTATCTGCTCAGCTTCTCATCTGACCCTGCATGAGGATGCAGAGGAGGACAAGTGGTGGCTGAGTTCCTGACAATGAAACAACAGGTGAGAAGAGACTTATTTTTATTCTTGAATTGGTCCATCTTTTGCCAAATGGTCAGGTTTCTCCTTTTGGCCTGGATCTTCTAAGTGCACTCATGAAATACTAATGCCAGTTATGTTCACCACCCTGTTAGGGAGACTGATGTGGAAATAATCTCCTTCCGTCATTCACACCCACTTGTTCCAGACTCCATTAAGGCTGTGACTTCACAGAACAGATGGGAGAGATTTTCACTAAAAACTATAAATACAGCCCTTAGGCTCAGTAGAGAAAAATTCCCTAATTACTATGTGAATGACTACAACGGCCTTAGGTGTGTGGTGAACACAGGTGATAGTGATGAGAGAAACCAGTTTCCAGACCGGGGCGAGCAGATGTGTCATCAGGTGAGTGCAGTGTGAAAGGTGCTGGGGTGGAGGTGGGTGCTGGGCAATAAAGAGTAAAGAGGAATTATTTACTATTTCCAATTTTTAAAATACTAAACTTTTTATAGACGATATTTGAACATTTGTATATCTACAAAAGAAGATAAATAAAATTTCCTTCCTAAACTTCTTCACAATAACTCAGTTATCCTATGTGCACTTTTCTTTTTAAAGAGTTTTCAATTTATTTATTTATTTATTTATTTATTTATTTATTTATTTATTTATTTATTATTTTTGGCTGTGTTGGGTCTTTGTTGCTGAACACGGGCTTTCTCTATTTGCGGTCAGCGGGGGCTACTCTTCATTGCGGTGCGCAGTCTTCTCATTGTGTTGTCTTCTTTTATTGCTGAGCACGGGATCCAGGCCCCCAGGCTCAGTAGTTGTGGCTAACAGGGTTGGCAGCTCTGAGGCACGTGGGATCCTCCCAGACCAGGGATCAAACCCGTGTTTCCTGCATTGGCATGCGGACTCAACCACTGCGCCCCCAGGGAAGTCCTTCCCTATGTGTTCTGCACCTTTGTTCAAACTAGATTATTGAATCTAACATATGCAGATTATTATTTGCTTAATTGTAACTGTGTATTGAGGAGAAAATGTATGATAGACAGAATGAAATGTAGGGCACTGGACAGCAAATGACAGATTAGGGAGCTCCAAGCCCTCACTCCCCGCCAGTGACATCAATACAGCAGCCAGGATGTGTCAGCGCAGGGGACCCAAGAAGTGGCAACAATGATCTCTTTTCTGCTCCCACCACTCTCAGACCTGGCAGGAGTATGGATTTACTGCCGATATGTGTGTGTGCGTGTGTGTGTGTGTTTCTTTTTTCTTCGTGCCACAGATGGACTTGCTGATTGAGCCTGCGTGTTTGAAGAAAGCAATGGCCATGTTGCACTAACAATACAGTGGACCCTCTGTCGCTCTTGTGTCTTTGGGAGTTGAGTGCACACAAAGTTTGTAGGATGGATCTAGGCGCGAACTTCCAGTTGTCCCCTTGGCTCATACCTGCTATACAAGGGGAATGTTCTTCCCTTGGGATATCAGCTCAAATCTATTGCAGAGAAAGGCTGCACAGGTGTAGGTTGGGGCCAACAACCCTCGGCATGGACGACTGGGCAAACCAAGTGAATTGTTAGGGGCTCCTGATATGAGGAAACAGGCCGAGGACATAGGGAGCCCAGGCCTGCAGAGTGAAAGTTCTACTTGCCTGTAGGTGGCTCTGGGTGTGGGTGGAGGAGAGACATTGAGGGACTGAGATATCAGCTGCCTGTCCCAGGACTGCAGAAGGAAGGGGCAGAAAAGCAGGAAGTGTGGCTCATGTTTGTCTCTGACACACTCATCTTTCTGGCTCTTGACCCCAGGCTATAAGGAGGAATTTATTCTTGTTTTTCAAAGTTGCTTTACCTATTCCAATCCTTTACTTTTCCATTTACTTTTTCCAAAAGATATATATAAACTTGCTATTTTCATTAAACAGTTTGTCATCAACATTTTCTCCAAGTCAATACCTATAGATCTAGCTCCTTTAAAAATATATCAATAAACCAAAGCACAAAGTGATAGTACTGTATTGTCTGAATGTACCTGAAATTTACTTACCTGGTCCCTCTTAATGGCTGTTTTCTAAATGTTCTGCTCTTAAGTAATACTGACATCAATATTCTTATTACACATGTATTTGCACAAATGTTCCCACCCACTCACTTCTTGTCATTTGACTTTGCTTGTGGAATACGTAAAGATTAATTAGGTGGTCAAGTTATCAATCGTTTCCTTTATGGCTTCTGGGCTCTGGATTTTATGTTTTAGTAACATCGGCACTCTGCAATTACAGAATAAAATGTCATCCGTGTTTTCCATTGGTACTTTCATGGTTTCAGTTTACAGTTCACGCAGTCCATCCCTCTGCAGAATTTTCCTTGTTTACAGCGGACGGCGGCTCAGGAATAGCGTGAAGAGCGCGTCTCCCTCGCGGCAGCCTCCCGGCAACATCCTCCCAGCTCCTCGTCCCCCGTCTGCTGCCGGGGTCGCGCCGTGTCGTGCCGAGTCGCGAGCTAGCTCCGAGGCGGACGCCCCGAGACGAGCTCGGGCGTTTGGACGGCCCGCGCTGCACCCTCGCCGTTCGGCGATCGGGATCCGGCCCGGCGACGTTCGAGCCGGTTGTCGGGCGCCACCTGCTGGCCGCTTTTATATCGTCCCTTGTCTCCGGAGCTTCGGCGATCTTCGCGAGGGCTGAGACTCGGCCGCCGGGTGCGAGGCAGAGTTCCGGGAGGCCGGCGACTCTGGTGGCGACTGTCCCGGTGCATCCGAGGCGTGGGCGGCTCCTATTGTCGCTGGAGATTGGGCGTGCAGGCTTACGAGGGTGTGATCATTGCCGCACTTCCAGGTGAGGTGGGGTGGTTGCCTGGCTTGGTCGACCAGCATCCGGCCGTGCCCCTCCAGCCGCGGGGACCGACCGGACTCGACCCGACCTGGGCCGGCCGCCGCGTTTTGAAGGGAGAGGATTCTTCCGAGCCCTCTGGAGTGCCTGAGGCTTGATGGTCCTTCCAAGTCACTTTAGGAGCGTTCATTTTCTACCACCTCGGTTCCTCAGCGTCCCACTCCGGCGGTGGGGAAGGGCCCGAGCACGTGCGTTGAGGCCTTTGAAGGGCGAGACGTGCTTTTTGGCTGGGGCGCTTGGATCCCGGTCTCCGGCGCATGGGCGCTTCCTGCTCTCGCGGGATTTGGACGTGCAGACATGTGTAGTGTGATGCCCGCGCTGCGCTCCCGAGAAGTCGTTGAGTGGCGGTCTGGGCGGTTCGACCGGCACTCCCTGGTGCCTTCTGCCCGCGTGGAACGCACAGGTTGCTGCGCGTGGTCATGAGAGGGTATCCGTGCACGGCGTCGTCCTCCGTGTGTCCCGTTGGTCGTACTTTCGTTTTCAAAGTTTCGCCTGGGGGTGGCTGTAAGTCTCCCATGGACGTGGACGGCGCCAAGTTTCCGCCGGCCTTCCCTCTGGATCTCGTTCGCCCTAATTCCCAAATTTCTTTAGGCAGTGGGTACGGCCCGGATGGCAAAACGAGGAGGCACTGGGAGGGCGACCCCGTCCTCCCCGTCTTCCTTCCCAAGGGACCGCAACGCCCGGGCCAGTAGGGCGCCCATTGCGGCGTCCCGGCCGCCTTGGTGATACGCGCGTCCCGTTCCCGTCGCCGTAGCTCCTCCCCGGCGGCCTCTTACTCCGAGATCCGCGAGAAGCGGTCACGAGGCTGCGCAGACAGGATTCCGCGCAGGCCGAAGTACGTCTACGGGGGAGCGCCCGGCGTCCCCTCTTCTGCTGGCCTCGTCGGCGAAGCGCTTGTGTGTCGACCACACAGAGGTCCCCTCACCGCATGTGGCGACACGGACAGTCGCGGGCGAGCGGTGAGGGCGCTCCAGGCGCAGCCACGCTCCCGCCTGGGGCTTGGTGGTCGGAGAAGCCTAACAAATGGGGAAATGGGGAGCTTCTTGGGGCGTCTGAAGATGGTCGGAGGAGGCCCGAGGCCCGGCGCGGTCGTGGTTGGGCGCGGTTGTCAGAGGCTCCACGAGAGAATCTCGTCCCGGAATGGCCTCTGAACGCACGTGTGGACGGGAGACAACCCGGGGAGAGAAATGGGACCTGTGGTGGACCCAGAGGGGGCGAGTGCAGAGGGATGGAGGCGCACCTTCTCTTTCGTGCCTTCCAGATCTATCCCGGTGGTTTTCCCTCCATTTGGTTGTTATCTGGCGTCTGCTACTGCAAGGCCGACTAGATGGCCATAAAGAGGTGTCGTGGCAAGAAAAAATTTCAGTGACTTGAGAATTTGTTTTGAGATCCATTAGTGTAGACACTGGTGAAATGAGAAGTTCTGAGACCTACAGAACTGAAAAGTACTACTATCTTCGTTACTCAACATTATTGTAATTAATACCATTGTTTGTAATTAGTGATAGAACTGAGTAAAGTTGATTCACACAGTAGCTGATTAATTGAAGATCAAAGAGGGGTTCCAGTATTTCTGAATCCTCCTAAATGGGCAGAGAGCAAGGTGGAGACAACAGGTATGTGCCAGGTAAGGCTGTGATGGGTGTGAGAATAAAGGGCAGTTCTGAGAAGAAAGATTATGGAGGGTTTCTGAAGGTAGAAGAGATTGGAAAGCGTTTTTAAACACATGTGGGGGGATAGAGCTGATAGGTTGCAGTTTAAAGAAAGAGAAAGGCTCCTTCCTTGCTAGTCTCTGCAGAAGGATTCAGCCAACAGAGTATCTTTAACATCAAATGTTGTCAGCTAAAAACACTCCAGGTTGGGCTTCCCTGGTGGTGCAGTGGTTGAGAATCTGCCTGCCAATGCAGAGGACACTGGTTCGAGCCCCGGTCTGGGACGATCCCACATGCCGCGGAGCAACTAGGCCCGTGAGCCACAACTACTGAGCCTGCGTGTCTGGAGCCTGTGCTCTGCAACAAAAGAGGCCGCGATAATGAGAGGCCCGCGCACTGCGATGAAGAGTGGCCCCCACTTGCCACAACTAGAGAAAGCCCTCGCACAGAAACGAAGACCCAACACAGCCATAAATAAATAAAAAAATAAACCTAAAAAGTTAAAAAAATTAAAAACAAAACAAAAAAACACTCCAGGTTATATACATCCTTTAGAAACATACACTACACATTTGCTCTCAGCAGAATAATGCATGCCAAGTTTATGAATTACTGCACTGTTTGTAATATAGATTATTGAATATCAGCATTCATGCCAATGTGGATTGGCAAAGTGCGTTATAGTACATCATCCATTCAGTGCACTGTCGTGCAGGAAACTATATCTTGATAGAGGAAAATTTGCAAGATATTGTCAAATGAATGAAAACAAGATATAACAGAACACCGGGCTTAGTATTCTATTTGTGATTTTAATTAGGGTGCCAAGGAGAAATATATATTCATATTTGCTTGTTTGCACATAAAGACACCCTGGAAGTATGCGTGGGAAACCAGGTACATGGTTATCTGTGGAGGGCAGGGGCTTCTGGGCAAAGAGGGGGGCAGGTGGTGGGGGACACAATCTTAATGCAAAGTATTTTATATTTTCAGGACCTTCAATCATCTACATATATATTATAACCTCTCTAGAAGTTCAAGAAATTGAATTTCTTAAACCTCCAAAGGTTAAAATGCATTTACTATTTCTACCAACTGTGAGTACATTTCAAGTTTGTTTTACCATGGAGATTTGCCTTCTCTAAAATGTCTACTCGAGCCTTCCGTGGTGATTTTGACTATTTTCCTTTACTTTGGTAGGAGACAAAGAAAACCAGGGGAATTGCGGCTGTGTATTTCATTAGTACCCCTGGTGGCTCCCCTGCTTTTTTTGTCCTTTCAAATACTTTTTACACTGTGTGTTTTTTGGTGCTAATTTCATAATTTTTATTTGCAAGAAAGAGGACTATAGGAAAAATAAAGTTGTATTAGGGTTTTGCCAGGGTTGCCAGAACAAGATACTGCAGACTTGGAGGATTAGTTAATTTTCTCATAGTTCTGGAGGCTTTGAGTTCAAGATCAAAGTGTCCACAGATTCAGTTTCTTCTGAGGCCTCTCTCCCTTGTGCCGCAGACCGGCTGCAGAAAGCTAGAAGTTCCTGGCGGTGAGGGGTAAGGAACTGAAAAGCACCAGTATGGGGTCAGAAGGGCCAAGACAACTGATGGTTGCAAGGCAAGTTTATTCAAAGAGGATGAATGTATATATAGGTTTAGTACAGAACGAATATTAGACAATAAATCAGTAAACCTTGTATTTCCACATAATTCTGTTGCCACTATCTATGCACCACTATCTATGTGTCAGCATGCCTTATGGGCCATTCTTTGGAGATACAGACTTCCTCCTCAGGGCAGCACGTCCTTCTTCTGGGGAACAACCAGGGGCTCTTAGATCCAGAGCAGGCACCTGGAACGAAACTGGCCGCAAGCCATTTTCCTTTTTTTACGCTCAATACCGCAGCGTCAGGAGTGCATACCAAGAAAGAGACAAGCAGTTCTCCGGAAAGCAGAAAGCTGAATAAGCTTACAGCTTGGGGGCCACCACATTTCCCCCTTTTTTATTATTTTTTAAAGCTTGATAACGTAGTTTTAAGCCATGAACATCCTGACGCAAGACAGCGAAGCGCCCCATTACAAATCTAACAAAAGGTAATAAACCGATCACCAATAAAAGTAGTACACCAATTGATATCAGGCCTGAGAGCCCTCCATGAATCCATTGTATCGGATTTAGCCCTTGTAGTTGATCTAATAATCCTTGAATCAAATTCTGGGGTCCACCTTCGTCCAGGTGGGCCTCTTGAATAGCTTGTATTTCGGCACTTAACTTCTGAATATCAAGGCTAATGTGTCCATCAGTCCATACACTTAATATATGCATTTTTACTTTTTCCCAATCCCATTGTGAATCATTATATAAATGTTGAGTTACACAAATCCAGGTATATTTGGCATGACAAATCAAACGCATTTTTAATTTTAAAGCCATAACTTGATCCCCTATTCCTATTAGAACATTTTTTAATTCATCTACTTCCGTTTTTAGTTGGGTATCAATATGACTTTGTAGGGCTAATGCCACACTAGAATTTTTAGATAACTGATTAACATAATGAGCCTGGTGAATAGTTTGTGAAAGAGCAATCCCAGCAGTGGCCGCAGTAGCAGTTAAAGCTGCTAAGGCTAGGATTGCACATATTAGAACACCTATAAATCTCTTTGGTCGTTTTAATGCTTCAGTCAATTCCAGCCAGGCTTGCATGCCAGTGTTATGATACCATGGTTCAGACAAATTAACAGGTAACATTATATAAGAAGGTTGCTTCATAATCATAACAGATGTAGATCCTTTAACGGGCAAAACACAACTACTAAAGATACAATTAACACAAGTAATATTATAACCTATAGGATTCATAGTGTTTTCTACAATTAAATCTCCAGTCAATAAAGCATAAGGAGGAGGGACGCAAGTAATCACCGGTCTATAAGAAAAGGATAAGGCAAGTTTCCAGAATTCCCATTGCTTGTAAAAAACAAGGCTGTTATTATTAACGGGGACAGAAGAAACTAGTATGGTGCCATTATCATAATCTAAAGTACACCAGACAGAGGCTTTAGTCCATGTATCATTACAAACAGGAAAATCAAACTGCGGGAATTCAGAAGCCATAAAAGCAGGGAATTGTAGTCCTGTGACAGTCTTTACGACCGTAATTTGATGTCCAGCTAATAACGTCCCTTGATTACCTATGGTAGTTTCAATACACAAATAATGTCCAGTATCTTCAATCCTCAAGCGATATATGCATAGAGAATGATCCAACGAAGTATTAGAAGCAAGCTTAGTTACTCTAGCATTCATGTGAATGGGAACGTTATCCTTATACCAAAATACAAAGGTGGATAAATCTTCTCGTCTAGAAACAGTCTGTTTGCAAGGAAGACAAATATTAGATCCCACAGCTTTATAATTTTTACGTAAATGAGTAAAAAATTGAGAATTTACAGTGGTTTGGTAAGAAATAGCATGTTCTAAAGCAACAGCCTTAACACAACCAGAATTGGTACTCATAGGACTTAAACAAACAGGGGGAGTATTAAACCAATTAGAGTAATTAACAGAAGTATTAGTAATAGGCAAATTTCCTAGCACTCTTCCAAAAGTAGAATCATTATAGAAAATTCGAAGGTCAGCTTCAGACCATGTAACAGGTTGTAATAAAGGAGGATCGGGTACATAAGCCCAATAAGATTTAGCCTCTGTAGGTCGGGCTGCCAATACAGCTATCATGGCTAAAAAAAAGGTAAGAGGAGAGCAAGGATGAGCACTCTCCTCCATAATCCTACGTGCTTGAAATACTAAACATTGCAATTGATACCAAGTAATTTGATTTCGATCTCCCCTCGCCTCCCTGACAAGTTGTCTCCTACTCCGTCGCCGCATTCTTCTCGTCCACCAGGGGAACCGGTTGGGATGTGCTGTGGTCGATTGCGAGAGCCTCAGGCGACGCATTCTTCGAGTCAGGGTGTTTATTGGTGATGGCATGATAATGTCGAACCAAGCGCTCCAGGAGCCACCGAGGAGAGTCTGCCTCCCTAGGGAAAACACAAACATGGCCTCGGCCCCATACTAAAACAGGGTCTGGTCCATGCCAAAGGTTAGTCATGGGATCTTTCCATTTAACAAGCGCTTTTTCAGGAGGGGTTCCAGAAAGACCTGTAAACAATCGTTCATAAGGCGTGTGACTAAATGCATCTAAAGTTAAAAAATTTAAAATAAATAAAGCATGATTAAGCATAATCTGAGGAGATCTATCATATTCCCCCTTTTTTATTTTTTGTAATGTAATTTTTAATTGTTGGTTGGCACGTTCTACAATACCTTGACCCTGAGGATTGTAGGGAATGCCTGTTTTATGTGAAATATGGAAAGTTGCACAAAAATTGGCAAAAGCTTTACTCGTATATCCTGGAGCATTATCTGTTTTTAAAGCTTTAGGAATTCCCATAGACGCAAAACAATGAAATAAATGAGTAATTACATATTTAGTAGATTCCCCAGCCAAAGGCGTAGCACATATAAAATTAGAGTAAGTATCAACAGTTACATGAACAAATTGTAATTTACCAAAGAAGGGAATATGAGTAACATCCATTTGCCAAAGATGATGAGGGAGTAAACCCCGAGGATTGACTCCAAATTGTGGAACAGGAAGGTGGGGTAAACATTTAGAGCAGGACTTAACAATGTATCGGGCTGTTTCTCTAGAAATAGAGAATTGTTTTTGAAGCATAGCAGCAGATTGATGATGTAAATTATGTGATTGTGTAGCAAGATCCTGAGGTTGAGATAAACTTAAGGCTATAATCTTTGTATTTTCGTCAGCCAATTGATTTCCCAAAGACAATGGGCCAGGGAGACCTGAATGGGCTCGCATATGTAATATGGCTACAGGAAAGTCATGCTGACGAATAATCTTCTGTAGTTGAGAGAAAGTCTGAAACAATTGAGAATCAACAGTATTGCCAATTATAGCGGTTTCTATGTTACGCAAAATAGTAACCAAATAATGGCTATCCGTATAGAGATTAAAAGAACAATGTGAAAAGATTCGAAAAGCCAAGGAAATCGCATGTAATTCAACTCGTTGGGCAGAGGTATGATCTGTTTGTTCTTTATGAAGTAAGTCATCAGAAATAACCACAGCGATGCCATTGGCAGAACCATCAGTAAAAACATTTGGGGCATTGAGAATAGGAGTTGAACAGATAGTTTTAGGAAAAATAAATAGATGTTGAGTAGCAAAATGAAGGAGTTTATTAGAAGGATAATGATTATCAATAATTCCTGAATATCCAGCAAAAGCAAGAGCCCAAAAATCAGAGACAAATAATAGCCAAGAATATTGATAAGTAGTATAAGGTATAATAATAGAATTTGGTTCATATCCTACCAACTGAATATTTCTTCTATGACCCAATTGAACAAGGGATGCTATTAACTCATAATAAGGTGTAATGGCTTTATTAGGCGTATTTTTCATATGAATCCATTCAAGAATTCCTGTTTCTTGCCATAATAAGGCGGTAGGGGTATGTGACGTAGCACAGATTATTAATAGTATAGGTAAAGAAGGCTCAATTCTAGTTAGCTGAGCAGATTGTATTACTTTGTTTACAAGCTTGAGTGCTTGTTGAGCTTCAGAAGTTAAAATACGAGGGGAAGAAGGATCAGGACTTCCCTTTAGGATATTAAAAAGAGGCTGTAACTGACCCGTAGTTAATTTTAAAGAAGGTCGCAGCCAATTAATATCTCCTAATAACTTTTGAAAATCATTTAAAGTTTTAAGAACGTCAGTCCGTATCTCTATCTTCTGAGGTGTAATATTATAATTTGTGATATACTTACCAAGATATGAGAAAGGTGGGTTCATCTGTACTTTGTCAGCAGCAATGACTAGTCCTGATCGTGACAAATGACTTTGAAGGGAATTATAAGCCTTAAGTAAAATATGTTTACCAGAATAAGCAAGTAATAAGTCATCCATATAATGAATAAAATATATCTGAGGGAACTGTTTACAAACAAGGGCAATAACTCGAGCTACAAACTGTTGACATAAAGTAGGACTATTAGCCATACCCTGAGGCAGCATTTTCCATTGATAACGTTGCATAGGTTCTATAAAATTTAAAGAGGGTAAGCTAAAAGCAAATCGCAACTTATCAGCCGGAAATAGAGGAATAGTAAAAAAGCAATCCTTAAGATCAATAATAATAATCATATAATTTTTAGGTATGGCTGCAGGAGAAGGCAAACCTGGTTGCAGAGCTCCCATAATTACCATAGTTTGATTAACAGCACGTAAATCTTGCAATAAACGATATTTTCCCGATTTTTTCTTTATAACAAATATAGGAGTATTCCAAGGGCTATTAGACTTTTCTAGTCTGCTCAAAGCAAGCTGTTCATTAATTATATTATGGGCCGCCATTAATTTCTCCTTAGAAAGGGGCCATTGGTCCACCCAGACAGGATTCTCAGAAATCCAAGTTATAGGGTCAGCATGTGGTGGAGGAGAATCCAAGGCCCCTAGAAAAAACCCAAGCCTGTTTTATCCCGTTTATTATCAGTCTGTAAGGGTAATTTATTTCCCTGTTGATTTTTTTCCCAAACCATTCCTAGGATCATACCCTTGATTTAACAATATATTAGTTACAGTAGGGTTGGGACTAAGCAATAGGATTCCCATTTGTTGTAATATATCTCTTCCCCAAAGGTTAACTGGCAATCCGGGCAATACTTAGGGTTTGAATATTCCTTGATTACCTTCAGCATCCTGCCAATGTGGGTATTGCGAACTTTGTTGTGGAGAATTAGATTGGCCAATACCTTGCAACTGTGTAATGGTCTGGTGCACGGGCCAATTTTTTGGCCAATGTATAAACGAAATAACAGAAACATCAGCACCAGTATCTAATAACCCAGAAAAAGGCCTTCCATTTATTTTTAATACCAGTTGTGGTCTTTCCCTACCAATTTGTTGAATCCAATAAACTGCATCAGAGGAACCGAAAACCCCAGTTCCTCTTTTGTTATGTTGTAAAATTTTTCCTTCTGGTATACATGGAATTAATAGAAGCTGAGCTATTCGCATACCGGGCGTGATAAGAAAAGATCCTTTTGATGTTTGAACCATAACCTTTAATTCCCCTTCATAATCAGCATCAATCACCCCAGGAATAATAGTTAAGCCTTTCATAGACATACTACTTCTTCCAAGGATTATACCAACCGTTCCCTGGGGTAAAGGCCCAAAAGTTCCCGTAGGAAGGGCTTGGGGTCCCATATTCGAGGTTAATAAGAATTGAGTGGAGGCACAGAGGTCCAGTCCTGCACTATTTGGCGTGGCCCTTTGAAGGGAGGAGATTCCATTCCCTGAGGAACAAAGGTCTGAGCTGGAGACGGTGGAGCAGGTTGTGGGGGGATTATTGACATTGCTCCAATTGTTTGATGGGGCCGGAGCAGGCCCCTCCGGAAGTTTCCCGACAAGGGAGTTCCATCTTTATGAGTCACTGATCGACATTCTTTAGCCCAATGCCGTCCTCTTTGGCATCGGGGACAAATTGTGGGAGGAGGAGATTTACCTTGAGGCACAGAATTTACGACAGGCATATTAGGAGTATCAACAGTACAATTTTTTGCAAAATGACCTGGCTTCCCACATTTAAAACAGTTTTTACTTTTAGCATTTGGCCCAAATCCTGCCTTAGTTAGGGCTGCAGCTATAGCTGCTCCCTGTAAGTAAGATGTTCCAATATCAGAACAAACTCGAATATAATCCTCTAAATTTCCTTTCCTTTTCCATGGACGTATAGCTGCTTGACAAATATTATTAGCATTTTCGAAAGCCAAGTGTTTGACGATAATTGCTCCAGAAGGACCATCAGAAATAATTCTATTAACAGCCTGTAATAATCTAGCCACAAAATCAGCATAAGGTTCATCTGCCCCTTGCCTTATTTTAGCAAGGTCTTCAGTCCTAGTGGAGGCAGGTAAATGTTTCCATGCATGTACAGCTATATGATTGATCTGAGCATAAGCCACAAAAGGGAAAGCTAATTGATCCTGTAATAACTGATGTTGTCCTTCCCCAATCAACATCTCATAATTTACTAGCACATTATGTGCAGTATTTCTTTCAGCTTGTTCAGCAGCCTTTTCATAATATTCTGATTTCCAAAGTAAATAGTCGCCACCAGTGAGACAAGCACGAGCAATAGATTTCCAGTCTGCTGGAGGCAATGCTTCTGTTGCAATAGTATCCAACATAGTAATAGTGAAAGGGGCTATAGGCCCATATTGTGCACAGGCTGCTTTTAAATCTTTCAAAACCTTAAAGGAGAGAGGCTGATATTCCCGATTATTTTGTTGTGGATTTTGAGGATTGGGTCGTTCCACCACCGAGCAGCAGAATAAAGGATCCTCCCCTCTATTAAGAGCTCCCCGTACTGCTTGTTGTAAAGGACTAAGCTTAGGAGGGATAGGGACAGAGACATGTAATTGCTGTAACCGTGGAAGAATATTTTCATCAGGATATTTTTCAGCCTCATATTTGGCTTCTTCACCCGCTAAATCAAAAGAAAAGTCATCATCATCAAGTGAATTAACACTCTTTATCCTCGGTGGCAACGGAGGAGCAGTAGCTACTGCAGCAATATGTTCTACAGATTTAGCTGTTAATTTTGGAACCGAATCATAAATTGGATTAAAACAATCTCTTATTAAATTCCACAAGCTAAAAATGGAAACTGAAACAGAAGATGGTCCACGTACTTCATGATATTTAGATAACTCATCTCCTACACGAGTCCAAATTGCTAAGTCCACTGATCCTCCTTCAGGGAACCAAGGACAAGCATCATATACTAATTGCAAAAATTCCAGAAGTTGTGAGGTAGTTACCTTAGTTCCACGGGCTTTTAACATTGAAAGCAAAACCTGAGCAAATAAATCACGCTCCTTAGAGCCCTTTTGTCCCATATTATTTTACTTCTGACTCTTTCTCGAGTTACCGTCCTAAAAACGAAATTATTTCTTGTGGCCACACTATCTCACTCGAGAGTTCTACTTACCTGAAATCTTCCGAAATGCCTCACGCACTCAGGTCCCTGTTCGGGCGCCACCCTTGCTTGCAGATGGCCGCAATCTTGCTGTGTCCTCACGTGGACTTACCTCTATGAGCTGAGTGTGCATGGCTGTGTCCTAATCTTCTCTTCTTATAGGGGCATAGCTCTGGATTAGGGCTCGCCCATATGACCCATTTTCATTTAATCACCTCTCCTAAGGCCCTATTCCCAAATACAGTCACATTATGAGGTACAAGGGTCTGGACTTCAACATATGAATTTATAGGGTTCCAGTTCAGACCTTAAGGGCAGCTGCTCCCCGTTGGTTGAAGCAGAAATCTCAGAGGAGAGAGGATTCTTCCCACATGGTCTAGAACTTCTTGACCCAGCCAAGTTATGACCAGAAGTCTGATTCCCTGTTGTTTTACCACATGTCTCTCTTACTGAGAGTGTAAGTTAGGGAATGAATAAGAAATTATATCCTCAGTACATTGTCACTAAATATTTCAGCGTTTTGCAGGCCAGGTGTTCACAAAAGTAAAGAAGTTATGTTTTGCTCAGCAAGTTCTTGGCCTTGGAAGGTACACAACGCACTGAGGAAGCAACCTAAGTGTCTCCCATATGCTGAGCAGGAGACAGCCATTAGAGGCCACAGCCTCACTGGGAAGCAGCTGCATCACCAGGTTTCAATCAATCTGTGTTCTAGGTGCTGAACTTGAGGGAGGGCATCAGTCCTGGGACACTGTGGACACGATGCAGAAAAATTACCTTAAACCCAGAGTCACACTTAAATAGAAAAAATGGGAGATATTAAATTTTATTGCCTCCACTGAGCTATAAACTTCGTGAAGGAGGTAATGTTATATATTTCACCTCTTAGTCTCCAGAAAATTTCACATGCTGGAATCCTGGAGACTCTCAATAAATATTTGTTACTTTAATGAGTGGTGTGTGAGAGAGCTAGCTGATGTTTATTGAAGACTGTTGTCCTATGATAATTTATCTACGAAATCCAGAACACTTGGGAGATATGTTTTCCTTTAAGTATCGGATGGATACTGTGGACCCTCCACCTAGTAATGCACCTGCACAGACACAAACACATTGCTGAAGCCTACCGCAAGTGCTCTATTTCCCTCTTTTCAAGCTCATAGACCAACCCATTAGCATTCTATATGTATGGGCTTTATAATGGTTTTGTGTGTGTGTGTGTGTGTGCGCACATCAAGAAAGAAAAAGTAATCGATTTGAAGGGAGAGAGCACATCATGTAGCTCCTGCTCTCTCTCAAGACAACCTGACAGCAGATAAACTTACGACATAGGCATTCTCCACGGGGGCCATCTCTTTTCCCCAGGTCTTTATTTACTTATTTATTTTTAACATCTTTATTGCAGGATAATTGCTTTACACTGGTGTGTTAGTTTCTGCTTTATAACAAAGTGAATCAGCTATACCCTGGTCTTTATTGATTAGCACCATTCTCATTGGAGGAAGAATGGAATTCGGGAGGGGGACCAAGTCCCTCTGACTTCCCTGGCTCACGGTGCAGAGGGTGGGAGGGGCGCCCCAGACTCTGCCCCCGGTTACTCCCTGAAAAGTAGGGGCTACAGCCTCAGCAGCAGAAGCAATAGAGCCACTCCACTCCTCTTTTGCTTACTGTTCTCCTGGAATATCTTTTCCCATATTTTCACTTTCAGAATATTATTGTCCTTACTTCTAAGTGAGTCTCTTGTAGACAACATAAGTTGGACCCTTTTTATGTCTAGCTTGTCCACCTTTGTTTTTTAACTGATGTGTTTAAGCTATATATATATATAAATTACTGATATGGAATGACTTTTAATTGCCAATTTTTCTGTAATGTCATATAGCTTTTCTGTCCCACATTTTCTCCCATACTGACGTCCTTTGTGCTTACTTTTTGTACTCATTTTTAAACTTAATTTATTTGGTTGTGCCAGGTCTTAGTTGTGGCATGGGGGACCTTTGATCTTATTTGCGGCAGGTGAACTCTTAGTTGTGGCATGTGGGATCTAGTTCCCTGACTAGGGATTGAACCCAGGCCCCCTGCATTGGGAGCGTGGAGTCTTCACCACTGGACCACCAGGGAAGTCCCCTGACTTACTTTTAATTTCCTTCTGTGTATATTCTATAGATATTAAATTTGTGGATACCATGGAGATTACATATAAAATCCTATCAGACTAGCTTAAACTGATATCAACATAATTTTAATCACATGCAAAATCTCTATTACATCTCCTATTACATTACGCATTAATTATGTTATTAATTTCACAAATCACATATTTATACATTGTTTTCTGTTAATGTAGATGTACGAATTAGTTATTTGGGGATGCTATAACAAAATGCCACAGCTTGGGTAGCTTATAAACAGAAGTTTCTTTCTCATGGTTCTGGAGGCTGAAGTGTGAGATCAAGGGGGTTAGGTAAAGGTCTTTTTCTGGGTCATAGACGTTTCATTATGTCATCACCTGGAGGAAGGGGTTAGAGAGCTCTCTGGGATCTCTTTTAAAAGCACAGGAGAGACTTCCCTGGTAGGCCAGTGGTTAAGAATCCACCTTCCAATGCAGGGGACACGGGTTCAATCCCAGGTCAGAGAACTAAAATCCCACATGCCACGGGGCAACTAAGCCCAAGTGCTGCAACTACTGAGCCTGTCTGCCACAACTAGAGAGTCTGTGTGCTGCAACTACCGAGTCCCCGTGCCACAGCTAGATATGAAGCCTGTGTGTCACAACAAATACCCCACGTGCTGCAACTAAGAGCCAATGCAGCCAAATAACTAAGTAAATAAACACATATTTAAAAATAAATAAAAGCACACAAATCCTATTCATGACGGGGCTCTGCCGTCATAACCTAAGCACCCCCCAAAGGCCCTACATCCTAATATCACCACATTTGGAGGTTATATTTTTAACATATGAATTTTAGGGGAAACAATCACACAATACCAATGAATTTATAATTATTTTAATATTTTGGATTTAGAAAATATCCTAGAATAATAAAAAGTGTAGTTACAAGTCAAAATTATAGCTTTTTTTTTCTATTTGTCCATTTATTTACCTTTATCAGATAAATTTATATTTTCATATGGCCTCAAGTTACTGGTTTACTTCCATTTGAACTTGAAGTACTCCCTTTAGCATTTCTTGAAGGGTAGGTATTATGGTACTGAACTCCTTCAACTTTTATCTGAGATTGTCTTTCATTTTCCTCATTTTTGAAGAATAATATTGTAAGATATAGAATTGTTGTTAGGTAGTTTCCCCCAGTACTTTAAACATATCATTTCACTCTCTTCTGGCCTGCAAAATTTCTGATGAGAAAAAGCAACTGATAATCTTAGTGACGATCACAATTAAGTGGATCATAATAATTGTCACATATAACTTTGTTTATATATATTTCTTAACACTAACCTATTGTAAAAAGTACTTATTTTTACAAAATTTTTTATTTATCATTCCAAGATTACTTAACAAACTTATATTTTTATTCTACTTATTTATAAAATAATAGGTTATTAGACAAAATTATGAATTCATAGCTGAAATGTGTGGTAAAACATTCGTGATAAGAGTTTTTCCATGTCTGAGAATTCTGATATGAACTCCGGCTTTTCAGTTTGATTTTAGCATTGATAGATCTAGTGTGAGAATTCAATGTTGACTAAGGAATTAAATATCTCTGAGGGCTTTCCTTCATTCATTACAGTCAACTGTTTTCTATGCTACGAAAACTCATGTGTATGTCAGTCTATACAATGATAGTCTCCAGTTACAATTATCTCCTTGTCAGTTACATACACATAGTATGTAAATCTTCTGCATGGACATCTCCCCTTTGTAGCATTTCTACTAGCTATCATCAAAATTCAGTCTAATTTAGTCCATAAAGTGAACAGTTTATGCTGGGCTACTGTTTACACTACACTGTAACTGAGTTATATGAGTCTGCTGAATTCCTAACTTACCTCATTCGCAGGTTTCACATGTGGATGACCAGGGTTCACACCTGAAGAAATTTACTATTTTCTTACAGCTACATTAGTCCACCAGGAAAATAACTTGCCTGCATATCATTTCTTGCTTTTTTAATGGTCACAATTTTTGCTTGAAATAAGACAAAAATAATAATTAAATTAAATAAATAAGATATGACGCATGTGACATTAGGGGGATTAAATTGTTGAAAAGTACATTACATGGGAAAAGAACATGAATTTGAGGAATACACCAATGAATAGAAACATGGCTTAGAAAAATGTTAATAAGATATTCAGTATTTAAGTAAAAGAAAAATAAAATAAATTCAGATGCTACACGGAATATGAGAGGGAAAATTATTAAAGAGACCATGGCACAGACAAAAACATGAAATTTTAACTCCCACGAGGACAGGAATTTTGCTTCTCTGAGGTGAAAAGTACAGGGGGAAACGTGAAGAGAAATTGATGTGTGATGAGTAATGACAGAATCTGGATAATTTGACTCAGTGGCTTCACATACATTTCTAAAAATATCCTTTAGTCGAGCAAACCTCCAGTTGACATTCCATGTGTCCTGCTCCCTCCCCACACGGAGCACATGTGTCTGGAGCTGACTTGAACTGCAGTCTGGGGAAACCCTCCTCTTCCCTCCACACCTACTCTTCTTGCTCCAACTGGGGAATTACATCTCGTTTGCAGAGCTGATGCCCTGATACATGTGGGAAATGCTAGATGGATTTAAAGTTCTGTGCTGAGAACAGTGCATGCAATGCAAGTGCAGGACAAGATGCCAAAGCTCAAGTGTGAGGGCATCAATGGCAGCCCAGGTTCGAGCACCCTGAAGGGGGAAAACACTGAACGTTGTCACCTGACACATCACTCAAAGACAGTAAAAGCCTCTGGCTGCTGCTGTTCTTGCCCAAGAGGAAAGACAGGCTGCAGGCTGCCTAGACGTCTCAGCCAGGAAGGAAGCAATGTTTTCATAATGTGGTTAACACTGTTTTCTAACAGAATTCAATAAACATAAGACCCATGAGATTATTACCTGGAGTTCATGTAGAAAGGGGGATACAAGCTGTTATGTATTTTTGCTGTGTTCAAACCTCATAATAGTCCCCTGAGCAGAAGAATTACTTAGCAACACAAAATCACTTGTTTGTTAGACAAAATAGCCCTTATCTGTGTTCAGCATTATTCTGCGTGTTGGTGGCAGACTAGTAAGGAATACGTGTGATTGTGGTAATGGAGATTAGCCCTGATCTGCCACTTTGTCAATTGCCAGGCAGTGGGGGTAGAGATAGACCTGAAGCTCCATGTACATTTTACGTGTTGTTTTTTTTTTTTTTTTCACGTATTGAAGGTGTATCTGGAGTCCTGCTTTTCTTTCCCGGATTAGAGCCGCAGACACCAGTCGTCAGAACTCATGAGATTTGCTGGCTCCCTGTGTCAGGAAAGCCCTGGATCAAATTTTCTCTTCTACATAGTTCTCTCCTCTGGGGTTGGAATATCAGACTTAATTCAGCCCATGCCCTCTGATGGATTTCTTTTACCTGCTGCTGTTTATTTTTGCTCTATTTATACCTTCACTATGCAAACCTACGACTGTGGCTCCAAAGCCTGTGCTGACCTAGGACTCTGATTCCAAAATACCCCAAGAAACTTGTCATTCAATTAGGGAAGTCTGTCATCCCTCAATCCTTAAGTTTATTACTATTATTATTGGTAGTAGTATAATTAATATCTTTATGATTGCAATCACTATTGATATTATTATTTATCACTATTGTTGTTATTGCATTTCTTATTAAGTTTCTCTGCTCATGAATGTATCCAATTTACTGAAGAGTATTGTGGAGGGTTTTCAACAGACTTACATACACATGGTGCTTCCTGGTTCCTGCTGTACTTACGGGTACTCGTTGGCCAGAGAGCCTCCTGAGATATTCAGACTTAACCACTGGAGGAAGGGACAGTTGTTACTGGTAAGTGAGCCCCAGGGAGGACACTCTTGACTTTCTTGAGCCTCTAGAACAATGTTTAATTCCTCTTAAGGGACCAGAAAGTGGTGCCAGTGCAAGAGCCCTGGAAGACACCCTTGTCCTGCCAGACTCAGCACAGGATTTTCCACCTCAACTCTGGGCCAGGAACCACTCTCACATCTCCTGGGAAGGCTGGAGAGAGTGTCCCTCCTAGACTCCAGTCTCCAAATTTTAAAAGTCAGCCCAGGAACTGACATTGTGACAAGTGAGGAGTAAGGAGAGTATCCTTGGCATGCCTGAGCCTGGGGACATGTTCTAAATTCACTCAGGTGTCCAGAAAAAGCTGGTGCGGCACTGTCAGACATACAGATGGTGACGTGCCTGCTCAAGTAACCACTTATTTTTCTAAGTCCCCCAGGGAGCCCCTGCACTGTTTGTGCCAACATATCATCCTCCCTGCTGACCCAGGATCACCTAGGATGACATCTTCCAATAGCCTTTGTGGGACATTTGCAAACCGAAGGGTCTGGACTTTATGGGATCGGGTAGGTACAAATGGCAGGAGCTCAGGCAAGATGCTGATGCTGAGACAGTGCTGGGGGTAAGCATGTATCACAGACGAGGCCTCTGCATGTAGGGTGTGCAGAAAGCTCCTGAATTCCCTGCCTGGAGCCTAGGACCCCTAGCCAACTGGCCAGTCTTTTGAAATCTGGTGGTGGTTATGAGGCAGGCAGGACAAGGTCCATTTACTATGGACCGAGGTACTTATTCTCTTTCCCTTAGTACTCCCCTTCCCTGGTTTGCATATAAGTTCCCAAGTTCGCCCACACCCTCGTCCTCTTTGGTATTCTACTCCCTCCTGCTTATTTTCTCCTCTCAGAACAAAATTTCTTTGTGCAAACCTAGGATTCTGACTCTAAAATACTCCACAGAACGTCTCATATAGGTACCCTGAAATTTACTTAGAGGATTCTGTATGCAAATCTGCCATCTTTCTAAGTTTATTTTTCTCTTTAACAGTAGTAATGGTAATATCATCATAATTCTCACTATTATTGTTTTTAGTCCATTTTATTACCTTTATTAATATGCATTATCTTTGTGGTTGTTTTTACATAGCATTGAGTAGATCTGCTCTATGCTAAAGATTGTGTGATTTACTGAAGATCATTATGGAGGGTTTCCCAACATACAAAATACATACCCTTAGTTACTGCTGAGCTCCCATGGTACTTAGCTGGGTGCCCTTGACTCAAGGTCTCTATGAAGCTGGGGCTGAGGTCTCAGCTGTCACTCCACAGGGGAGGATTTGCTCCCAGGCTCACTGAGATGGGTACTGGCAGGGTGCAGTCTGAGCTGAGAGCCTAGTGCCTCTGTCTGGAAGCCTGGGACCTCCCTGTTTTCTCTCCTATGTGGGCCTCTCCATATGGCAGCTACTAACACCTTTGCAGGCTTCCCCAGGTCCAGGGATAGGAGAGAGATACAGACAGAAACAGAGAGAGAACACAGGATGCAGCAAGTGAGAGAGAAGTGACAGAGGTTCTGTCAATGAATCTAACACTGACCTCCCCTGACTTGCTATATTCTGTTGGTCAGAAGCCAGTCACTAGCTACTTAGTAGTTGCACAAAGAGTGGCATTTCCTCGCTGGATGTGGATCACAGCCTGTGGTTTGGAACACCTAGGAAGGCATATTCAGTGGTCTCCCCCAGAACTGGGAAAAGGGGCTGCATTCTGGAAATAACTGAAAGTGATGAAAGTCCAACCTCAATCATCAGAAGAGAAGTGGAAAGAAGACAATGGGTTACGTGTCATTTCTCATCCACTAAAACAGCAAAACAAAAGCTCCCCAAACTCCTGAAACTGGAACCCTTGGTGGGAATTAGGCACAGGGCCATTCATTCCTCAGGGGTAGGAGGGGCACCGACTCTTCCTGGAGGGTGATGGCTGCCGCATCCCCAGATGCCACCCACTTGATTCAGGATGTTACTTCTAGAAAGCAAAGGCAGTGGTCAGAGGTGTGTACAAAGAGTACACGTGGGTGGTGTTGTCTGTCTTATTTCTAAGAGCTCTGCATGGACACCTGCTTCCAGAGGGAAGCTGGTTCCACTGACAGTGAGAACAGGCTGCAGTTGTTTAAAATGACAGTGTCCATACTACCCAAAGCAACTACATGTTGAATGTGATCACTATCAAATTACACATGACATTTTTTCACAGAATTAGAGCAAATAACCCTAAAATGTATATGGAACCATAAAAGACCCAGAATTGCCAAAGCAATCCTGAGGAAAAAGAACAAAGCAGGAGGCATAACCTTCCCAGACTTCAGACAATGTTACAATGCTAATCAAAACAGCCTGGTATTGGAACAAAAGCAGACATATGGATCAAGGGAACAGAATAGAGAGCCAAGAAATAAACCCACAGACCCTTGGTCAATTCGTCTCTGATGAAGGAGGCAAGAATAGACAATGGGGGAAAAGACAATCTGTTCAGCAAGAGGTGTTGGAAAAGTTGGTTCATGCAAATCAATAAAGTGAGAACACAATCTCCCACCATACACAAAAATGAACTCAAAATGGCTTAAAGACTTAAATATAACACATAACACCATAAAACTCCTAAAAGGGAACATAGGAAAAACGTTTTCTGACATAAATTGTACCAGTATTTTCTTAGGTCAGTCTCCCAAGACAATAGAAATAAAAGCAAAAACAAACAAATGGGACCCACTCAAACTTATAACTTTTCTCACAGCAAAAGAAACCATAAACAAAATGAAAAGACAACATACAGACTAGGAGAAAATATTTCCAAATGATGCGACCAACAAGGACTTAATTTCCAAAATATACAAACAGCTCATACAACTCAATAACAAAAAACCAAACAAACCAATCAAAAGATGGGCAGAAGACTTAAACAGACATTTCTCCAAAGAAGACATACAGATGGCCAATAGGCACATGAAAGTATGCCCATCATCACTAATTATTAGAGAAATGCAAATTAAAACTACAATGAGGTACCTCCTCACACCAGTCAGAATGGACATCATCAAAAAGTCTGCAAATAACAAACGCAGGAGGGGGTGTGGAGAAAAGGGAACCCTTCTACACTGTTGGTGGGAATGTAAATTGACACAGCCACTATGGAGAACAGTATGGAGGTTCCTCAAAAAGCTAAAAATAGAGTTGCCATATGATCCTACAATCCCACTCCTGGGCATATACCTGGAGAAAACCGTACTTTGAATAGATACATGCACCCCAATGTTCATAGAAGCACTATTTACAATAGCTAAGACATGGAAGCAACTTAAATGTCCATCAACAGATGAATGGATATAGAAGATGTGGTACATATATACAATGGAATATTACTCAGCCATGAAAAGAATGAAATAATGCCATTTGCAGCAACATGGATGCAACTAGAGATTAGCATACTATATGAAGTAAGCCATAAAGAGAAAGACAAATACTATATGGTATTACTTATATGTGAAATCTAAAATATGGCACAAATGAACCTATCTATGAAACAAAACAGACTCACAGACATAGAGAACAGACTTGTGGTTACCAAGGGTGAGGGGGTTGCAGAAGGATGGACTGAGAGTTTGGGGTTAGTAGTTGCAGACTATTACATATGGAATGGATAAAAGACAAGGTCCTAATGTATAGCACAGGGAACAGGATATTCAATATCCTGAGATAAACCATAATGGAAAAGAATATAAAACAGATGTATATATGTGTATAACTGAGACACTTTGCTATACAGCAAAAATTAATACAACATTGTAACTCAACTATATTTCAATTAAAAAAAAAAAACAGAATCAGTTGATGTGAACAACACTAAAGGGCAAATGATCCCAAGAGTCATATCCAGAACATTCTATCCAACATACGCTGAATACACAGTCTTCTCAAGGGCAGAAAAAATATTTTCTAGAAAAGACCACAGGATAGACCACATATCAAATCTTAGTAAACTCAAGAAGACTTAAATTATACCAAGTATATTGTCTGACCATATTATTAAACTATTAATCAATAAAAGGAGGAAAACTGGAACACTAATGTATACAAAAAAATTGATCAACACTCTCCTGACCAACTAATTTATCAAAGAATAAATTTAAGAAGAAATAAGACAGTATTTTGAGACAAACTGAAATGGAAACACAGTATACTAAAAGCTATGGGATGCAGCAAAAGGAGTGTTAAAGGGAGGTTTATTGTAATAAATGCCTACCTTATGAATGAAGAAATATCTCAAATAAAAAACATAACTCTTCTCTTCAAGGACCTGGAAAAACACCAAACTGAGCCCAAAATTAGCAGAAGGAAGAAAATTATAAAGATTACAGAAGAAATCAATGTGATAGAGAAGAGGAAAACAACAGAAAAGATGAGCAATACTAAGAGGTGGTAAATTAAAAGATAAAATTTCAGACCTTTAACTAGACTAACCAAGGAAAAGGAGAGAAGACCCAAATCAACAAAAGTATAATTAAAAGAGAAGACATTACAACTCTACTACAGAGATAAGAAGGATAACATGTTACTTTGAACAACTACATGTTAACAAACTGGGCAACCTAGATAAATGGAAAAATTCTTAGAAATATACAACCTACCAAAAGTGAATTAGGAAGAAAGAGAAAATCTAAATGAAGCAATTAGTAGTATGGAAATTAAATCAGTAATCAAAACTCTTCAAATGAAGAAAAACTCAAGATCAAATGGCTTCACTGGTAAATTTTACCAAATATTTAATGCATTAATGCCAGTCCTCAAAGTCTTCAAAAAAGAAAGAGAACAAATGGATGAGGAGGGAAAACTCCCAAACTCATTTTACAAGGCCAGCATTACTTTGATATTATAATCTGAAATGGACACTGCCAATTACAGGCCAATAACACTGATGAATATAGGTTTAAATATTCTGAATAAATACTAGCAAATCAAATAAATGTGATGCTTCATATTAATAGAACAAAGGAAAAATATAATATCAATAGGCACAGAAAAAGCATTTAATAAGTTAGGTATAAAATGAATGTAACTCAACATCATAAATGCCAAATATTGGGGCTTCCCTGGTGACACAGTGGTTAAGAATCCACCAGCCAATGCAGGGGACATGGGTTCAATCCCTGGTCCGGGAAGATCCCACATGCCAAGGAGCAACTAAGCCCGTGAGCCACAACTACTGAGCCTGTGTGCCGCAACTACTGAAGCCCACATGCCTAGAGCCCATGCTATGCAACAAGAGAAGCCACTGCAATGAGAAGCCCACGCACCACAACAAAGAGTAGCCCCCGCTCACCACAAATAGAGAAAGCCCACGTGCAGCAAGAAAGACCCAATGCAGCCAAAATTAAAGTTTTTTTAAAAAGGCCAGCCGTGGTGGTGAGAGGCCCGTGCACCGCGATGAAGAGTGGCCCCCGCTTGCTGCAGCTAGAGAGGGCCTCACGCAGAGACAAGGACCCAACACAGCCATAAAAATGAATAAACAATAAATAATAAAAAAAGAAAGGCCAAATATGACAAGGTCACATTTCAAAGCACACTCAAGAGTGAAAGTGTGAAATTTTTCTCTAATATCAGAAACAACACAAGGGGGTCCACCATCACCACTCATTCAGCATACTAATGGAAGTCCTAGCCAGGGCAATCAGTCAAGGAAGAGAAATAAAAGGCATCAAAATTGGAAATTAAGAAGTAAAAATGTGTCTATTTTAAGATAACATGATTTTATATATGGAACTCCAAAAAACTTCACCAAAAACCTGTTAAAACTAATCAACATAATCAGTAAAGTTGCATAATAAAAACTTAAAATGCAAAAATCAGTCATATTTCTATATACTAACAATGATCTGAAAAAAGAAAACCATTCTATTTATAACAGCATCAAAACTAACAAAATAATAAGGAACAAATTTATCTAAGGAGATGAAAGATAGCTACAATACAAGCTACAATACACTGATGAACAAATTTGGAAAAGACAGAAATAAACGTAAACTTATCCCTTGTTCATGATTGGAAGAATTAATATTTTTAAAATGTCCATACTACCCAAAGTCATCTATGGATTGAATGCAATTCCTATCAAAATCCAATGGCAGTTTTTAAGTAGAAAAAAACAACACAGAAATGTATGAGGAACCACAAAAAAACTTCTATATGCAATGCAACCATGAGAAAGAACAACAAATCTGGAGGTATCACATTCCATGATATCAAACTGTATTATAAAGCTATAATAATGTAAATAGTATGGTACTGTCATGTCATGTAAAAAGGCATACACAACAATGGAATAGAACTGAGAATCCAGATATAAACCCATGCATATAAGGTCAACTAATATTTGATAAGGCAGTCAGGAACACTCGGTGGAGAGACAGTCTCTTAATTAAACAGTGCTTGGAAAACTGCATACTTACATGCAAAAGAATAAAACTAGACTTCTGTCTAACACCACTCATGACAATTAAATAGAAATAAGATAAGGTAAAGACAACTGTAAGATGGGAGGCCATAAAACTCCTAGAAGAAAACAGTAAAAATATTTTTAACACAGGTCTTAAATATTATTTTTGATGATACCTTAAGCACAAGCAACAATTTAAAAAATTAATAAGTGGAACTATATCAAACTAAAAATCAGCAACACAGCAAAATAAATAATCAACAAGATGAAAAGAGGCTTTGTAATCAAAAATAATATTTGCAAACCTTATAACTAATAAGAGGTTGATATCCAAAATACATCATAGAACTCAATAGCACCAAAAAAATTAAGCCAATTAAAAACTGTGCCAAAGACCCCAATAGACATTTTTCCAAAGAAGATATGTGAATGTACAAGAAATACATGAAAATGTGTTCAACGTCACTACACAACAGGGAAATTAAATCAAAACCAAAATGAGATATCAGCTCAGGACTGTTAGAATGGAACTCATCAAAGAGACAAGAGATTTGCTAGCAACTGCCAGCAAAGATGTGGAGAAAAGGGATGATTTGTGTGCTTTTGGTTGTCTTATGAATTGGTTCAATGTCTATGGAAAACACTAGAGAAGGCCCTCAAAATTTAATAGGGCTACCATATGGCCCAGCATTTTCATCTATGGGAATATATTGAAAGAATTAAAAACACTATGTTGAAGAGATATCTGCACCTCCGTGTTTATAGCAGCAGTGTTTACAATAGCCAAGACATGGAAAAAACGTGTGTCTATCAACAGATGAGTGGATATAAACCTTGTGGTATATTTAGAAAATGGAGTATTATTCAGCCATAAGAAAGAATGAAATCCTGCCATTGGTGACAATATAGATGGACCTTGAGGGCATTATGCTAAGTGAGAGAAGTCAGACCAAGTTTATATGTGAAAAAAAAAAAAACTCACAAAAATCTCAGAGAAAAAGATCAGATTTTTGGTTACCAGAGGAGAGAGGTGGGAAGAGGAAGAATTTGATGAAGTCCAAAAGTACCAATTTGCAGGTATAGGAAAAATAAGTATTGAGAATGTTATACACAACATGATGAATAGAGTTAACACGGCCATATGGTATATTTGAAAGCTGTTAAGCAAGTAGATCTTAAGAGTTCTCATCACAGGAAACTATATTTTCTTTTTCTTTTTTTTTTTCTTTTCTTGCATCTATATAAGATGATGTATGTTAACTAATCTTACTGCAATAACACTTCCACAATATATGGAAGTCAAATCATTATAATGTGCATTTTAAACTTAAATAGTACTGTGTTCAATTATATCTCAATAAAACTGGGGGGAGGGCTTCCCTGGTGGCGCAGTGGTTGAGAATCTGCCTGCCAATGCAGGGCACATGGATTCGAGCCCTGGTCTGGGAAGATCCCACATGCCGAGGAGTAACTGGGCCCGTGAGCCACAACTACTGAGCCTGCGTGTCTGGAGCCCATGCTCCGCTACAAGAGAGGCCGCGATAGAGAGAGGCCCGCACACTGCGATGAAGAGTGGCCCCCACTTGCCGCAACTGGAGAAAGCCCTCGCACAGAAACGAAGACCCAACACAGCCATAAATAAATAAATAAATAAATAAAAATTTAAAAAAGAATTTGGTCAACAACCTTTAAAAAAAAAAAAAAGAAACTGGGGGGAAATTACAACAGCTTTACAATAATGTCTTTGAAATTTAAGAAAATCTTAAAAAGAAATGGAAACACAACTTGCTAAAACTTATGGGCTGCAAGAAAAACAGCTATAAGAGAGTTTATTGCAACAAGTGCCTACAATAAGCAAAAAGAAAGATCACGAATAAACAACCTTACTTCTCAAGGGACTAGCAAACAAATGAAAAAAAGCACTAAGCTCACAAGTAGCAAAGCAATGAAATAAGAAATATGAGAACAGAAATAAAACAGAGACCATGCAAACAATAGAAAACATCAATGCAAGAGGTGGTTTTTGAAATGAAAACAAAATTAACCTTTTAGCTCTACTAATGAAGAATACACGAGAATACTCAAGTAAAATCAGAAATGAAAAAGGAGACATTACAACTGATACAACAAGAATACAACAGCTCATGAGTGGTGACCATTAACAAATATATACCATCAAATTTGATACCCTAGAAGAAATGAATTCCTAGCAACATAAAAACTACCAAAACTGAATCATGAGGAAATACACAAACTGAACAGACCAACAATGAGTGAAAAGATTGTATCAGTAATAAAAAATTCACAAAAAAAAAAAAAAAAAAAAAAAAAAAGCTAGCACCAGATAGTTTCACTGGGAAATTCAACCAAACATTTAAATCGAATTAAAACAAATCCATGTCAAACTTTTCTAAAAAACTTTGAGGTACATTTCCAAACTCATTTGATGAGTCCAGCATTATCCTGATACCAAAGCTAGATAAGAACACTACAAGAAAAAAAATGTTAAGTATTACTGATATAGATGTAAAAATTCTCAGTGAAATACTAGCAAACAAAATTCAACAGTATATTGAAAGGATCATACACCATGATCAAGTGGAATTTATCCCTAGAATGCAAGGGTAATTCAACTTATGTAAATCAAACATGTGGTGCACCACATTAAGAGAATGAAATATGAAAATCATATGGTTATCTCAACAGATACAGAAAGAGCATGTGAAATAATTAAAGAACCTTCCATGATAAATATACTAAAAAAATTGCTATACATAGAATGTACCTCAACACAGTAAAGGTCATATTGAACAAATTCACAGCAGACATCATACTCAATGGTGAAAGTTTGAAAGTTTTTCTGCTAAAAATATAAACAAAATAAGTTTGTGCACTCTCACCACTCCTTTTCAGCATAATACTGAAAGTCATAGCCAGAGCAATTAGGCAAGAAAAAGAAATAGAAGAAATTCAAATTGAAAAGGACGATGTAAAGCTATTTCTGTTTGCATTTAATATAATCTTATATAGAGAAAATCCCAAAGATTCCACAAAAAAATGTATTACAAGTTATAGACAAATTCAGTCAAGTTGCAAGATACAAAATCAACATGTGAAGAGCAATTGTACTTCTATATACTAACAATTTGAAAAAGAAATGTAAAAAGCAATCATATTTAAAATGGCATCAGAAATAAATAAAACATTTAGGAATAAATTAAACCAAGCAGGTAAAATATCCACACACGGAAAATGACAAAACAGTGATGAAAAAACTGAAGATACAAATAAATGAAAAAAGTTTCCATGGTTATGAACCAGAAGAATATTGTAAAAATATCTATACTACCCAAAGCTGTCTATAAATTCAGTGCAATCCCTATCAATATTCCAATGATTTTTACACAGAAAGAGAAAGCAACCCTAAAATTTGTATGGAACCACAAAACACCACTAATAGCCAAATCAACCTGGTCAAAGAAGAAGAAATCCAGGGACATCACAATTCCGAACTTCAAACTTTATTACAAAGCTATAGTAATCAAAACACTAGATTCTGGCAAAAAAATAGAGACCTAGTCCAATGAAACAGAATCAAGAGCACAGAAATAAAACCAGTCATTTACTGTTAACAAATATTTGACAAGGGAGCCAAGGAGATGCAGTAGGGGAAATACAGTCTCTTCAATAATGGTGCTGGAATAAAACTGGATAACAACCTACAGAAGAATACAATTGGACCCCTTTCTTGTACCACTCACAAAAATTAACTCAAAGTGGACTGAAGGCTTAAATATAAGACCTAAAGCTGTAAAACTACTTGAAGAAAGCATAAAGAACAAGTTCCTCAATATAGTTTTGGCAAATATTTTTCACCTATAACACCAAATGTGGAAGCCACAAAAGCACACAAAACAAAACAAACAAACAAAGGAAAAACTTTGCATAGCAAAATGAACAATTAGCAAACTAAAAAGCAACTATAGAACAGGAGAACATATGTGCAAACCATTTTTTTTGGATAAGGGTTTAATATTCAAAATATATAAGTAACGTAAAATAATAGCAGTCAAAAATTAAATAAAAAATGGGCTAAAGGACTTGAAAAGACATTTTTCCCCCCAAAAGACATACAGATGGCCAACAGGTACATGAACAGATGCTCAACATCACTAATCATCAGAGAAATGCAAATCAAAACCACAATGATACATCAACTCACACCTGTTAGAATGGCTATTATAAAAATGACAAGAAAAAACAAATGTTTGTGAGAATGTGATGAAAAGGCAACTCGTGTGCTTTTTTGGTGGAAATGTAAACTGGTACAGTCTAATGAATATAAAAGAATTAAATTGGACCCCTATCTCACACTACTCACAAAAATTAACTCAAAAGAGATTAAAGACACAAATGTATGACTTGAAACCATAAAACTCCTTTAAAAAAGTCCTGGGGGAAAATCTCCTTGACCTCTGTCTTGCGAATAGTGATTTTTTGGTTATGACCCCAAAGGACAGGCAACAAAGCAAAAGCAAAAATAAACAAGTGGGACTAAGTCAACCTAAAAAACCTTCTGCACGGAAAAAAAACCACTCACACAAAAAAACACACAAACGCAAAACAAAACAAAAAACAAAACTAATTAAAAATGGATAAAGGATCTGAATAGATATTTTTTCCAAAGAAGACATACAAATGTCCAACAGATATATGAAAAAAATGTTCAACGTCTTTAATCATCAGGGAAATGAAAATCAAAACCACGAGATCATGTCACTCCTGTTAGAATGGCTACAGCCAAAAGACAAAAGATTACAAAGGTTTGAAAGAACATGGAGAAAAGTAAATCCTTGTACATTGTTGGTAAAGATGTAAATTACTACAAGCACTATGAAAAACAGTATGGAGGTTCCCCCCAAAATTATAAGTAATATCCAGTTGTCCCAGTACCATTTGTTGAAGAGACTATCTTGCCCACTGAGTGTGCTTTACTCCCGTCTCAAATTTTAATTGCTTATACACAGGGGTTTACTTCTGGGCTCTCTATTCTGTTCCTTTAGTCTATGTGTGTATTTTAGTGCCAGTATCATAGTGTGGCATAACTACAGAATTGTAATATAGTTTTTTTGGTGTTTAAAATAAATTTATTTATTTATTTACTTATTTTTGGCTGTGCTGGGTCTTCATTGTTGCATGCGAGCTTTCTCTAGTTTCTTCGAGCGGTGGCTACTCTTCATTGCAGTGTACGGGCTTCTCATTGTGGTGGCTTCTCTTGTTGCAGAGCACGGGCTCTAGGCATGGGGGCTTCAATAGTTGTGGCACGTGGGTTCAGTAGTTGTGGTTCACGGTGTCTAGAGTGCAGTCTCAGTAGTTGTGGTACACTGGCTTAGTTGCTCTGTGGCATGTGGGATCCTCCCAGACCAGGGCTTGAACTCGTGTCCCCTGCATTGGCAGGCGGATTCCTAACCACTGCACCACCAGGGAAAACCCTGTAATATAGTTTTAAATCAGGAAGTGTGATGACTCCCAATTTGTTCTTTCTCAGGATTGCTTTGGCTATTTGGGGTCTCCTGTGGTCACGTACAAAATTTTAAAATTGATTTCTCTGTATCTTTAAAAGATGCTGTTGGAAATTTGATAGAGATTATATTGAACCTATAGATGCCTTTGGGTAGTATGGACATTTTAACAACAATAATTCTTCTGATCCATGAACACAGTACTGTATATCTTTCCACTTCTTTTGTCTTCTTCAATTTTTTTGATCAAAGTCTTGTAGTTTTCAAAGTACAAAATTTTCACTTCCTTCGTTAAATTTATTCCTAAATATTTATTGGTTTTAATGTAATTTTGAATGGGGAAAGGATAGTGTCTTCAACAAATGCTGTTGGGAAAACTGGAAAACCACATGCAGAAACATGAAACTGGACACTTATCTTATACCACTCACAAATATTAATTTGAAGTGGATTGAAGACTGAAACATAAGACCAGATACTATAAAACTACTAGAAGACAACATAAAGAAGAATCTACTTAACACTGGTTTGGGCAATAATTTTTAGATATGATCCCAAAAGCATAAGCCAGAAAAGTAAAAACCAACAGATGGGATTACATCAGACTAAAAAGCTTTTTATATATTTAAAAAATATAAAGTCTATATACAGAGTAGGAGAGAATATCTGCAAATCCTATGTTGCATCAAAGAGTATAAACTTTCAGTGTTAAGATGAGTAAGTTCTGGGAACTTTAATGTACAGCATGGTGACTATAGCTAACAATTCTGTATTATATATTTGAAATTTGCTAAGAGAGCAGATCTCAAACATTTTACCACAAAAAAAAGTTAATGACGTGAGTTTATGGAAGAATCCTTATTGTGGTAATCATTTCATACTATATATCTGTATCAAATCACCACACTGTGCATCTTAAACTTACACAATGCTGTATATCAAATATGTCTCAATAAGTCTGGAGGAAAAAAAAAAAAAGAATTTCAACATGGATAGAAGAGCATGAAACCAAGCATGGGCATTTTTGAGTGAAGAACCTTGTGTCATAGCCATGTAGCTGTCCCCAGTTCTACCTGCAAAACCACAACGAAAATCTGAGCACTGGTCCCCATCACCAGGGCTAACAACCTGCCTGAGCTCCCACCTTGCTTATTGCAGCAGTCTCCTAATTCACGCCCCAATTCTACTTTTGCCCCCTCAGTCAGTTGGTAGGACAGCAGCCAGAGGAAGTCAGATGATAGCCCTCCTCTGCTTAAAACCATTCACTGGTCCTTTATTTCACTCAGAGTAAAAGCCAATATCCTTTAAATGGCCGACAATCTGTTGACACCCCCAAGGGCTCTATCCCTTGTTCACTTAACTTCAACCACCCAGCATTCCCAACTTTCCTCAAACAAGCCAGCCATGTTCCTTCTTTACAGCATTTTACCTTGCTCTCCCCTCTGCCTGGAATCTGTTTTTGCCACCTATGCACACTATGTATGCCCGCCCTCATATCTTTTAAGTCTTATTCACAGGTATTTACTGAGCAAGAGTATGTGCCAGACACTATTTAAGGCACAGATGTTTGGACGCAGCATCTATCTGATCTTACAGAGGTGGAGCCTCATTTCATAAACTTACTGACTATTTTTTCTGGAAAACACAGATACATAAATATGGGAATGTAGGAATCGCTCAGGCACAATCCCAAATAATAGATACAGATGTTTAACTATCAGAAAGGTGGAGCATAACTTCCCAACTCCTTACATGTGTCCTGCACACAGTGACATCCTTCCACAAGGTACACACTGAATGGACCGGGGGAAAGATGGATGTTACAGTGAGGAACTTGACAAACCCCACCTCAGCCAGGGGATCAAGGGCAATAAGTCATCTGCAGAGCATGTGCCCTTGATATGAAGTGTGAATTTCATTTGTTCTTCTCCAGAAACACATAACCCCAGGCTAATCACGAGGGAAACAACAGGTTAAACCCCAATTGGAGACTGTCAAGGTCATCAAAAACAAGAAATGTCTCAGAAATTCTAACAACTAACAGTGTCCTAAAGAGAAATGGCAGCTAAATGGAATGAGGGTGAGATATCCTGAATGCAATCCTAGAAGAGAAAAAGGGAAGTCTAAGAAAATTTGAAAACAGAGTGGGTTGTAGTTAAAAATCAGGTGTCAACACTAGTTCATTAACTGTAAAAATGTACCCTAATGACATGAAACTGTAATAAGATAGGAAACTGAATCTGGGCTACATGTGAAATCCTGCACTATTCTTGCAAATTTTCTATAAATCTAAAACAATGACTTGGCCATCGAATCTGAATGAGATCCTTGCTGGGTAGAGTAATTTTGGTGGCAGGTTTTTCTCTTTCATCATTTTAAATATAACCTGCCACTCCCTCCTGGCCTGCCAAGTTTCCACTGAAAAATTAGCTGATAACTGTATGGGATTCCTTTGTATGTTACTTTTGTTTTTCCCTTGCTGCTTTTAATATTTTTTCTTTGAATTTAATTTTTGTTAGTTTGATTAATATGTGTCTTGGTGTGTTTTTCCTTGGGTTTATCCTATATGGAACTGTCTGTGCTTCCTGCACTTGGGTGACTATTTCCTTTGCCATGTTAAGGAAGTTTTCCACTATAATCTCTTCAAATATCTCCTCAGACACTTTCTTTTTCTCTTCTTCTTCTGGGACCCCTATTATTCGAATGTTGGTGCATTAGTGATGTCCCAGATGTCTCTGAGATTGTCTTCAATTCTTTTCATTCTTTTTTCTTTATTCTGCTCCTCAGCAGTTATTTCCAACATTTTGCCTTCCACCTCACTTAATCTGTCTTCTGCCTCTGTTATTCTGTTATTGATTCCTTCTAGTGTATTTTTCATTTCAGTTATTGTGTTGCTCATCTCTGTTTGTTTGTTCTTTAGTTCTTCTAGATCTTTGTTAAACATTTTTTGTATTTTCTCAATCCGTGCTTCCATTCTATTTCCAAGATTCTGGATCATCTTTACTATCATAACTCTGAATTATTTTTCAGGTAGGTTGCCTATTTCCTCTTCATTTATTTGGTCTTGTAGGTTTTTACCTTCCTCCTTCAACTATGACATAGTTTTTTGCTGTGACTTTTTTTTTTTTATGATTGGGATTGTGTTCCTGTTATACTGGTTGTTTGGCCTGAGGCTTCCAACCCTGGAGTCTGTAGGCTCTTGGCTAGAGCTGGGTCTTCCTGCTGAGATGAGGAACTCTGTGAGATCTCACTCTGATGAATATTCTCTGGGGTCTGAGGTTCTCTGTTAGTCCAGTGGTTTGGACTTGGATCTCCCACTGCAGGAGTTTCTGCCCAAACCCAAGCTCGAGAATCAATATCCTGCAAGCCACGTGGGGTAGCAAAAAAAAAAAAAAAAGAGAGAGAGAGAGAAAAGAACTATAACAAAGTAAAAATAAAATTAGACTAGGAAATTAACAGATATGTTAGAAAGAATATAAAAATAAATATATAGATGAATCAACAATTGGAACGTACAACAGTACCACAATAGTAAAAAAGAGGCGGGGGGGGGGGAAGAACAAAAATGGAGGGGTTGGTGGGGGAGGACTTGGCTGTGGAGAGCGAGACCTAAGCAATGGTGAGCTTTGGGTAGTGGGTAAGGCCAATGCTCAGGACCCACAGGGCTGGAAAGGGCTCTGGGTTCTGTGGGGGTGGGGCTTAGGTTCAAGGAACAGAAGGGGCCCACACGTGTCCCCCATCTCTGGTCTCAGCGGTCAGGGGACCTCACCTGGGAGCCCATCAGACTTCCTGGTCTCGAGTGGGTAAGGCAAATGCCCTCCTCTGCTCGCCTCTCCTCCTCCGGTCTGGGAGGGCACCTCCCGCCTACCTCTCCTGATCTCCCCCGCCTCCCCCCTATGCCCCCAGGACCCACACGGCCTGGATGGGGCTTTGGAAGGGGGGGAACAGGCTTAGGAGCTCAGCAAGCTCTCCGGCCCAAGTGGGTCAGGCGATCGATTGCCCTCCACTCCTCTCCTGCTCTTCCCGGAGAGTCCCTCCCACCTGCCTCTCCTGATCTCCCCAGCCTCAGGGGCGCCGATCTTGTCTGGCTTCCACTTCTCCTCCCCCTTCAGTCCCCGAATGTCCTACCAGTTCACTCTATGTCCTACCAGTTCACTCTGTGGTTCCTACCGTCTCCTTGGGGGTCAGAGTTCCCCACCAGCGGCCGGCAGCCGCCCTAGTTGTGGGGAGACGCTAACTCCGCATCTTCCCACACTGCCATCTTGACTCCTCCCGCTATTCTTTTAAAAATTTTACATATTCAATGAACTCTGGCAAACACGGCCACAGTCAAAAGAGATGTCTCCAAACCAAAGTTCAAACTAAATAGTTTTCTGGTTTATGATGCCCCCTTTTGATACTAAGAAAATACCTGGTAGTTTTTATAGTTGAAGCTCATCCAGATGGGAGCTATATTTCAGTAACAGGGATTTGTGATTTTTTTCTTAGATGAGAGAAGGCAGCAGGTGGATTCCCTCCCTAGAGCATTAAAAATTGTGACTTTTGTGTCTTAGTGATTATTCTAACCAAGATTACTGAGAGTAATATAACCAGTTTTATATTTACCAAAAAAAGGTTTATTTCACATGGCAAAATTTCCTAAGTTTACCTGCTCTTTAGGTAAAACTCAAACATGTAGTGTTAAAAAATACTACTTTCCTAACCCAGGTCTGGCACAATGTTCTAAAGGGCAGATAGTAAATCTTTTAGGCTTTGTCACATGACCTGTATTGCATCTACTCAATTCTGTTATTGCAGCAGGAAAGCAGCCACAGATGAGTTAAATGAATGAGCATGCATGTGCTCCAATAAAACTTTATTTATTTATACACACTGAAATTTGACGGTCATATAATTCTCACTTCTCACAAAATTTTTAAAAAATTTCTTAACATTTAAAATTAAAAAAAAACATTCTTAGCTTGCAGGTCCTACCAGCACAGGCTGGGACAGAATTTGGTCCACGGGATGCAGGATGCCATGGGCTGATCTATAGAGCCACAGTGGAACCGACACTTTTTAGAGATCAGCATTCCAAAATAAACTGATTGCATTAGACACATGCCAGAAAATATAAAAACAAATACCAAATTACCAAAAGCTCCCATCAAGTCCTCCCCCAAGATGCCCCAGCCCCCCATGCACGGCTTCCTCATCTTGGCATCCCCAGCCACCGGCAGTGTGTGAAAGCTGTCCTGTCCCTGTGCCCCCTGGCCTGCCCTGTGCAGGGCTCCCATTAGTTCTGAGCAGCAGCTAGTTGCTGGGTACAGTTCCTCATCCGTCAAGTCACCAGTACATACAGTGTCTCCCAGAGGGACATAAAGCTGCCTTTCCAGCCCCACCCCTGCACGTGGAGTCCGGCCCCTAAGTCCTGCTTCTCTGACGGCTAATGGCCAGCGGAGCGTGGCAGCTGTTTTGTGCTCTGTGCACTCAAAGGTGGTTGAGGCTGTGACCAGCTCTTGAGACTCACAGCCAAAGCTTAAGGATGACTGGCATTTCGATTCATGAACCGTCTTGATTTGGCAGGGGACAGAACGCCTTCTGCAAAATAATTTTATAGAACCACTTTTAGCAGGATGGAAACCTGGGCCCGTTCACACCAGAGACAAGGATCAAAGAAGGGACGCGCGCGGTGCGGCGTCGACTTGGTGTCCCACCGGCGGCCCCGCGCACAGCACGCAGACAACGGAGGGGCCGGAGCGTCCCGTCCTCCTGCTCCCTGGGCGGCAGGCCCGCAGGCAGGCGGAGCGGGAAATGGCAGCGTCCCTGCGCTCCCAGACTTAGACGGGAGGCCGTGCTCAAAGGCTCGGGTTGCCGCTGGGCCAGCAGGTCATGGGAAGGAACGCGGGAGGAGCCGGGGAAGCATCTCCTCCCGCCCCGGATGCGGCCGCGCCTTCCCAGGACGGGGAGATGCCGGGGGTTCGGACGTGCTTCGCCGGCCTCGCCGCCCTCCACGCAGGGGACCCGGGGCGGCAGCTCCAGGGAGCGCGGTGTCAGGTGTCCGCGGAGTCTTCGAAGGGCAGGGCCCGGCGCTTCCAGACTCGCGGCTGCGCCCCCAGGGTCCCCTGAAGCCCCCGCCCCTGGACACGCAGGACAGCGCAGCCCGACTCCGACTCCTCTGGGTCTGAGCTGCTCGGGCGTTGAAGAGTCCCCGCGCGACGCCGGCTGTTTCTCCGCCCGAAGAAGCAGTCAAACTGCCTGCCCCGTGGCCCCGGAGCGCGGAGCCCTCCCTCTCGTCCTTCCTTCTTTCCCCAACCTCGGGGCGCCCGGACTCCCGTCCCAGGAACCCGAGCCGACCCCGTGCGCGGGCCCTGAGACGGTTCTGAAAGGAGGCGGCCCGCGCTGTCCGCCACCCGCAGGGGCAGTGACGTGAGCTCTGGCAGGTCTGGGCGAGTTTTGGGCAGAGAATTGGAGGCCACCTGGGGACACCTGCTCCAGGCCATGGGCACCTGCCAGGAGTGCGTCCCTGCTCGCTGCCCTTGCTGCACCCTGCGTGCCCTCAAATCAAAGTGGGGTTCACCGTTCTTCACTCAAGGCCTTTGTTTTTCCCTGTGCTTCTCCTTGACCTCAATGGTCGGGACCTCACTCTGTGGTCTGAACACTCTGCTGCGTTGTGTTTTGTGTTGAATGGACTCTAGATCAGGACACGAGGGTGAGACTAGGTGTTAAAGAGGGCGGGGTACTTGCACAAATAACTGAAGTGAGCCGCGTCAGCATCTCAGGGGCACCCACACCCACAGATGCATCCTGCCCACCCAGCCACCACCCTAATGTCTTCGGCTCCTCCTGCCTGAAACCAGCAGCAGGCCTAGCTGTCCATTGGATTCTGTGCTTGTGTTTCCCGGGGTCCCTTCCTGGCTCATTCCTGGCTGTGCACACCCCACCTGCCCTCCCCACCTCGTCCTCCACGAATCTGCCCTGACAGGCTGTCACCCATATAGTGTGCACGCCTTGCTTTTTGCTGGTAATAAACTAACAAAGCATTATTCTGTAACCATCTATTATGACCCACGTTGATTACACCCATTGTTTGATTATCTGTAACACATATTTTGGTACTTAGTTGTATTCTAAAGTGTCGTGAAGAAAATTTTCAATTATGTAAAATAACGTCCTTTCAACTGACGCAGAAAGGTAGTGTGGCCAGCAGAAACATGGCCCCTCAAGTTATCCAGGCCCTAACCCCCAGTATGAAGATGTAAAGTCACCTGGCAAAAGGGACTTGTGTAGGGTGATTAAGTTAAGGATCTTGAGCTGGGGAGACCCTCCTGGGTTATTTGCGGTGGTGCGCTGTGATCACACAGGTCCTCGGAAGTGAAAGAGACAGTTAAGAGGGTCACAGGTGGAGGAGATGTGAGGACGTGACCGAGGCGGGAGTGCAGTGGGTGCTGGGGCCACAAGCAAGGAGTGTGGCGGCCTCTAGAAGCTGGTGAAGGAACAGACCTTCCCCCAGAGCCTCCAAGGAACACAGCGCCATTCACATCTGATGTCCACACAGTGAGACCCATTTTGGACTTCTGACTCCAGGACTGTAAGAGAAGGAACTTGTGTAATTTGTTATACCAGCAATAGGAAACAAATAGAGGTAGGGAAGTGTTTTTTTTTTTTTTAAAACAGGTTTATTTTAACACTGGTAAGTGAAATTTCCTTGTATTGCGAGTTAGAATGAGGAGGGGTGACACTGATAATGTTTCCTCAAGAAAATCATTTCAGAAGCCCCTCTCCTGCGAGGAAAGAGCAGATCATGGGCAGAGGAGCCTCAGGGCACCAAGGAGAGCAGCTGTGTTCCCAGCACCTGACTGAGGAGTTCTGAGAGCCTCTGAGTGGGAAAGGGAGATGCTGAGAGGCTTTCCTGAGGTCTCTGCATCTGCACCTAACCAGAAGCTGAGCACCCGGCGTCCAGATGGAAGCAGGGACGATGCCTCACTTTCCTTACTTCTAAAGCAGAGATGACAATACTATCATATCATAGAGCTGTGTGGAGAATTACATGAGGTAATGTGTGTATTAGCACATATCTCAGGGCACGTAGCAATCCCCAATAAACCCTATGAATGATTTGAGATAATTATGTGTTACTTGTCTAAATGGGCCACAGGGTGGTCAGTCTTAGCCCTGGATTCTGGGCCTGCTTTGGACCCTTCTAATCGCTCCTGACTTGTTTCTACTTCTCCATCCCCCTTGATCCACAGGGACATAATGATTTCCAGCTGAAACTCCACTTTCCCTTGTATGCGGTTTGAGGGTGGGCAGGAAGCAGCCTTCTTCTGTGCCCACCTGAGCCCTTAATTTCAGGATCTTATTTAATCTTCATAACAAAGCACTGAGGCAGCACAAATATTCTCCTTATTTTCGAGAACAGAGAGCTGAAATTTGGTGCTTTAGTAACTTGGTCAGGAACACAGAGTGAAAGACTGAGTGACCAAGTTTTAAATCCAGGCTAGTCTGATTCCTGGGCCCTCACACCCACAGAAAGTTCACCTCCTGTGCTACTCAGAGCTCAGTGATTGTACTGGTGTTTCTTTTGTAGTAGTCTTCAAGTTCTGCTAACAGATTTCTCTTATTACCAAAATACTTTATATTTATTGTAGCAAGCTTTAAAAATATTGATAATCACGAAACGAGATATTTAAATTCACCTATAACTCACAACCCAAAAAATCTACCTGTAAGAGAGGATCTCTCTTGTTTTATTTCCTCTCCATTTTAAATATTTGCCTGATATTGAAGGTAGTAGTTTTGTTTCACCAAATTCTTATTGTTGAGCATTTAAGATTATTTCTCATTTTTGAGTAAGCATTCTGATAGTTAAAATATTATACTTAATTATTTGTTTGGTATAATTTCCCAGAAATGACAACAGAAATTTCTAGGTCAAACAGAAACCATTTTAAAGGCTTTTGATTTGCATTTACCGGAAAATGGGCAAGAAGAAAAAAATTGAAGAGCATGCAGATCTTCATGGATGAAAGCTAGAGTCTTTGTTAGCGGGTAAGATATTATGTAAAAAGATTCTTTTCTCTTCATAGAAAGGAAAATATTATTTCAGTCTAAATTTATACAGATAGGCTGATTTCCTTTCCTGTTTTCTAGTAACCATCTGTATTTCTTCATTTGAATTTTCCCACTTCTGTATCTTGCCAATTTTTCTGCTACAATGTTTATACTATTATATATTTGTAGGTATTATTTCTTAGGAATATCACACTTCCGTGAATCATGTTATAAATAGCATTTGACTTTGTAGTTCTTCTCTTATTTCTTGACCTATAAGACTTTAACAATGTTGTGTAGTAAAACCCTTTAAGGTTTTTCTATGTAGTTTGGCATTCAGGATAATGCTTATGTATCATTTTCTTCCAGCTGACATATCAGATACCACAGCCGGCTGGGGGCGGGGACACTTAAACAACAGAAATTTATTTCCTCACAGTTCTGGAGGCTGGAAGTCCAAGGTCAAAATGTCATGCGGTGTGGTTTCTCCTGAGGCCTCTCCCCTGGCTTTGCAGATGGTGGCCTCCGCAGTGTGTCCTCACATTGTCTTCCCGCTCTGCACACAGCCCTGTGTCCTTTGTTGGGACGAATTTCCTTTTCTTACAGGGACGCAGTCTGATTGGATTAGGGTTACCCTAACAGCCTCATTTTAATTGGTTTACCTCTTTAAATGCCCATCTGCAAGTCCATGCACATTCTGACCTACTGGGGGTTAGAGCTTCAACCTATGATTTTGGGGGACACAATGCAGTTCATAACAGTTTATAAAGGTCTTCCTTGCCTCAAGATCATAGGAGTATTTTTATTTTCTTCTTGAAGTGTATTATATCAAATTTTATATATAAATACCACTTGTAATCTATTTTGTCGTGTGATACATTATTTATTGAGAAATATGTAAAGAAACTGCATAGGTAATATAAGTGTATAGTAAAAAATACTCATATTCTCCCCATCCACCTTCAGAAATAGAACATTCTAATTCTTCTGTGCCTCTCAACTCTCTGACATTCCCTGGTTTTCATTAGAGAGTCCCACATACATATGAATTCCTAAACAACACTTTGGCTTTTCCTCTTTTGGTCCTTTATATAAGTAAAATCACATAATCATTATCTGTTTGAGATGTAATTTTTATTTTGTTTCCAGTAATTTTTTCTGAGATTTATCCATGTTGCTGCATGCAGGTGATTTATTTTTGCTATTTAGTAGTCTATATTTTAAATATACCAAAACCTATCCTATCTACTTGCAATGAATATTTGAGTATTTATTAACATTACTATTATGGAACTGGTTCACATGTGTCTGCTCTGTGTCTTGGGTAACAATTGATAAGACCTCAGGAATGTACTCAACTAGCTGTACAATATAATCACAGCTGATATTCCTATTAAACTAGAATGACAGTTCCTCTTATGCAACATGTGAGCCAATGTTTTTATTGCCATTTTTAAACATTTGCCCAACTGTAGAATGTGGAAAAGTGTTTGACTGTGATTTTAATTTGCATTTAATTTATGACCAAAGAGAGTGACCATCTCTGAAAATCTTCACTGGGCTTCCGTACTTTACCTTCCATGAAATGCCTGTTGATGTCTTTTTGACATCATTTATTGTCGATTTTTGAAAGTTGTTTATAATGATTGCACCTATCACTTAATTCATGTCTTCCTTCTTTTTATGTTGCTTTTTAATGAGCAGTTCTTAATCATAACATGATAGCATTTATCAATCTTCTTTAATGTTTTCCACTTTGTGTGAACTTTTAAGAAGTTCTTCATTTCCCTGATATCATAAGAACATTCCTTATGTAGGTGTCTAAAGATTTTGGTTTTTGCCTTTCACTTTGAATTTCAATTTACCTGGAGTTGATATGTCTGCATTGTTTCTGAAGGAAAGTAGCTCATCCTGCAGCAAAGCCTGTGGGGAGAAGATGCCACCCCACCCACTCTTTCCATCTCCCTTCACCCACAGCCCGCACTTTGGATTAAGATCCCATCTGCGGAGGCTGTAGGAGCTACAAGAAAAGGTAGAACAGGACAAGGGGACAGAGAGACTGGCGCTGATATTTTCCATGGGTGGTGTGGAATCTTTCTCTAAGGAGGGGGCATTTGAGTAAAGGCCATGAAGACACAGAAGGAAAGAGCCATTTATTGCTGGAGTAGTAGTAAGTTTCATCAAGCCACAGAAGAAGATGGAAAACTCTCTGGGCCAGACGGTGCTCAGAGATTTCTAAGATGGTGCGGCCGCCGGTGTGGTCAGAGCGTGTGTGTGTGCATGAGGAGGAGAGGACGCCAGGATCCTGGTTCATTTTCACAATCTCTGCCCTTCAGGTTAGCCCCATCCCCTACCTGATGGGGAACCTTCTTGTATTTCAGGAAAAAACTGTAATGTCCTTGTGACTCCTACCCAAAGCAAGCGACCTCCACTGCATTGTGATGTGATGTTCTTTTACTTTCTGTCACACCATGAAAGGATGAGTTTCTTACAGAGAAGATTTGGAGGCGAGGGGTGTTTGCTTGTTGGTTGGTTTGGTTTGGTTTGGTATTCTTAGTGACAGGAACGGTCAGTCCTCAGTAAATATTGAATAATGAACAAATGACTGCAAAGGGGTGATGGCAACAATTTCTTCTCGCCTCAACTTGTCCTGGTAGGAACCAGGTGTAGTAGGATTAGAGCTGCTGCTAAACAAACTCTAGAAATGGCTACTTCTGATTTTTACCATGACGAAGGGTCTCGGGAATGAGTCTCAGGCATCAGCCTCCTGCCGTGTTCCCTTAGTGAGAATTGGTGACTGGCAGCCCTCTGTCTGTCTCTGCTTCCCCAGCGGGTGCTGGTGGCTGCAGGCTCGGTGGGCTGTGACCTCCTGCCTGGCTCGGCTCTCCTGTGTCCCCCGTTGGCTGTCCCAGACTCACAGGCACCCACCTGCTACAGGGGACAAAGATCTGAAGCCATTATCTGCTGGGGGTTCGAACTCGGGTCGCTGGTTAATTTGCATTTGCTTCAGTCAACAAGGGTGTCAGCCTGTCCCTGGATAGAGGGCTGGCCCGGCCACCCTGTCGCCTTCCCCTCACAGACAGCCTCCTGTCATTCCACCTTGACTCTGCCTGTTCCCTTGCCTCATGGGGACGTCCTACATGTCACAGCCACTGCTGTTCCTCGGCCTACATCAGGAAGTAGATAAGTTCTTCCTGACACTGAACATTCCTGAGGCGGTGAGTTAAGTGTCCAGCCCTGACCTCAAGGCCACAGTGATGAGCAGTGACCTGGTCAACATGGCCATATTGTCAGGGTGGGCAGAGGGGACAAAAGTCTTTGTGACCAGGGAAGTCACACACAACACGACCTGAGGATGAGGATGGAGTGAGGTTCCCTAGGGGCCCAAGATCCCAAGAGAAGACCAGACCCCAGGAGGAGCAGAGCCTTCAGCGCAGATGGAGAGAAAATGTGAAAACTGGGTCATGAGTGGGAACGAAATGCAATGACAACACCTCAAGAGGAAAGCGAGTGAAGAAAGAGAAGCGACAGGCAGAAGGGGCGGAGTACAGAACCCCTGGGGAGGGGGTCGAAGGAGCCACAGCAGAAGAGGCGAGAAGTGGAGAGGACGGGAGAGGGGCCCTCGGACAGCAGAGGTCAGGCCAGGGTCCCGCAGGGGACGCCGCAGCCTCAGTTCGCCTGCCGCCTGCCAATCACGGAGAGGAAAGCACGTGTGCAGCAGGACAGCATATAACTTAGTAATACTACATCCCTGGTTAATGAAATCCTCAACTAATGCCATTGCTTCAAAAATCTCACATAAATAATTGCTTTTACTTTTGTTTTTGATGTTTTAAAATAAAGACCTGAGCTTTGACTGACCTCATGCTCCACCTGATAACTCCGCTTAGAATTACAGACAGACCTGAGGTGCCTCTCAGCTCTGCCTCGTGGGAGCTGTGACTCAGGGCATGTCCCTCACCACCTCCCCCTCAAGCCTCAGTGCCCTTATGTGTAAAATGGAGGTGATAATATTGTCTTGATGATGAAATAAGAAATTGCCTGTAAAATTCCACAGTGTCTGGGACATGATAGGCATACAGTGTCATCTTATTATGTATTTTATATTTCCAGTGTGAAATTAGAGACACTTTACAAAGGGCATCCTGATGACTGGACTGGGTACAGAGGTGGATTTTCTTTACCTCAAGGGATGAATACCTACAACAGTTAGCTTCACTGGGTCTTCATTCTTCTCCATCTTGGCCTGCACTCTTGGTCCTGCCTAGTTCGCCTCTCCTTCCCTCTTTCACATGTTGTCAGTGTTGGTATCTCTCCAGCGTTGAGTTTTGTCTCCAGTTGTGGCCAGAGTGAAATGGCAGTCATCCACCAGGGGAACACCTGACCAAGATGAACACAGATGGGTGCTAGCTGTCTTGTAAACAGGGAGGTTTCAGAGCTCATTTGTGGTTGATGACATATCTAACACCATTTAAAAATCAAAATGGAGTAACTATGCTTCAGGCATCCATATAGAGTCGAGTGGCCATTGTCGATGTGGTTTCACATACATCCCTGCATCACTGAGAACTTGAATTTTTGGAGCTGTATCAAACTCAAGGACACCACTAGCCATTTTCCAAACAATGTCTGCCAGCAGCTGCCAGTTGCAACCCTGGAATTTCAAAATCACCCTCCTTCAAAACTGTATATTTATTTTGAACCCAAACCAATGCTTGCTTAACAAGCCTCTTACTTCTTGCCAACTTCAATCCTACTTCTTGACAAACAATTTATGTAACCTTGTAGGTTTTTGGCTTTATACACTTTCCCCATGTTGTAGTCTGCAGGAAAACAGTTCAAGTGCTTCTTGGATGTGTGTCTTCTGGGTTGCAGTCCTAACAAACCCCAAATAAAAACCTCTTTGTTTCAAGTAGGACTTTGTTCTGGGAATTTGCGGTCAACACAGGATTGCTTTTCTGTCTGCTTCCTGTGTCTTTGTCATCATTCCCCACGAGGCCAAAGTTCACACTCCTTTCTTCCCAGGACCTGTGCTGACCCTTCATTGATGAAAAAGTGCCTCAGCGGATCAATTTACCCTTAACATGAAGCTATTTTACAGATCTTTTCTTACACATATTGATACTTAGGTAACTTGATGCTCTATATCTTGGCAAATCTGTTGAAAATTTTTCAAAGTGTTAAAAAAAAATTCAACTGAGTAAATGTTAAACATCCTATTGGCTTTATTCAGTGATACTTGAATCTGGCACCATCCCGTCTAGCAGACAGAAAGGAGCTCCAAGAGCTAAAGAAGCAAGAGGTTTTACCTGTGGAAGGGAGCTGAGACAAGAAAGTTACACTAGGGCTTCCCTGTTGGCGCAGTGGTTGAGAATCTGCTTACCAATGCAGGGGATACGGGTTCGAGCCCTGGCATAGGAAGATCCCACATGCCGCTGTGCAACATGCCCTGAGCCACGGCTACTGAGCCTGCGTGTCTGGAGCCTGTGCCCCGCAACAGGAGAGGCCAGGAGAGTGAGAGGCCCCCGCACCGCTATGAAGAGTGGCCCCCGCTTGCTGCAACTGGAGAAGGCCCTTGCACAGAAACGAAGACCCAACACAACCAAAAATAAATATGAATAAATAAATAAATTTAAAAAAGAAAAAGAAAAAGAAAGTTACACTAGGCAGCAGGCTGGTTGCTAATTGCAAGGTTCCTTTCCTTTAGGGGATGGGAGGGGCCTTGCGGGCAGATGACCTAACTAGTCTTGATCAGGAGATTCCTAATTGGATGGTTCAAGCTTCCATTTCTGGGAGATCAAAAATCTGTTCCTGGTTGACCTAGAAGTCACATCACTGATACACATACTCTCTCTCTGTCTTCTCATTGCAGTGCAGTGCCCCTGCTTCCATCCATAAGCTCTCTGAAATTGGTGATCTCCACCCATTCAGCAGCGTGAGTGACATGCCTAGGTTGAAGCCACGTCTGGCACAACAGCCAGACATTTGGAGGAGGAATCATATTCTCACCGGAGAGATCAGAATAAAAAGCTTATCCACTTACTGATGGTGAATCATTGGTAGTCTCAAACAAAGCCATCCTTGGCTAAAACTGCTTACTATTGTCGATCTTGCACATTTCTACTTCCTGGTTTAAAGTGCTTTTTTCTGTGATGAATTGATTACTAAGTGTTCCATATACTTTACCGTGTGCAGGATTTTCACTTTGGTCTTGTCCTAATGATCAAGAGAGAAGAAGATTAAACAAGCCTGCCTGATTTATTAAATATTGATTCTATACAAGTTTTCTCATTAAATCTCAGCCACATAACTAAAAGCAAACACGGGGAAATAAAACCGCAGCTCTGGCATCACTGTTCTGTGTAGTTCTATACTTTAAAAATAAATCTTGTCACCAGAGCTTCCTTTCAGCCATACTTGCAGTAACTGGAATGTTTAATACCATGGTGATGGGCTGCTTTGGCTGTTTATACCAGAAGGGTCATGACTGGAGGCTAGCCTTTTTGAACACAGGCTCGAAAGAAACCCATGTTATCCTACAAAAGTATATCCCATCTGTCCTTGGAAATATCTAATTTCCCTTGGTGACTAGTTTTATACACCAGTTGTATGGGTTTGGTTTAACTTCAACCTTCTAACAATAAATAAATCCAGTTTTGTGTGATGTCAAAGTAGGTTGCTCTAAGTTGTGAAACTGATTAATCCCATCATCAATTCCCAAAATAATGCTTTCCACCCTGTAAGTCCTCTCAGGACATGACCTTATCCATTGTTGGTTGAGAGTGTTTTTACATAATATGGAAGATAACGCACAATTGGAGGGATGACCTTGAGAAAGGAACTTTGTATTTGCTTACATCCCGCAGATATTACAACCATGAAAAGCCAAACTCATAGAAATAGAGAAAAGAATTGTGGTTTCCAGGTTGGGGTAAAGAGAGAGGGGTTAGTAAAAGGGAACAAGCATTCAACTATAAGATGAATAAGGTCTGAGGATCTAATGTAAACCACGGTGACTATGGTTGATAACGCTGTTTTTGTAACTGAAATTTGCTAAGAGGGTGAAACCTAAATGTTCTCTGACACACACACAATGATAAATATGTGAGAAGACGAATGTGTTAATTCAAAAGGCGGGGGGCATCTTTTCACATTTATACATATTTTAGATCAACGTGAGGTACAGTTTGAATATCTTACAATTTTATGTCAATTCTACCTCAATAAATCTGAAATTTAGCAACAGATATTGTTGCCGAACCAGGTTCACTTGCCTAATGCACAGCAAGCCAAACACTGACACGCCAACTTTGCAACAAAGAAGGGTTTATTCATGAAGCAGGCAAGTGAGGAGATAGGAGAACAAATGTCAGATCCACCTACCTGAAAGTGAGGGCCCGAGGTCATATACAGTATAACGAAGCAGGGCGACCTTAGGCATGAGGAAAGGGGATTGGCAGTGGGAGAAAGGTGAGGTCATCAGTGTTCTTCCCAGGTGTATCTGCATCACAGGCTTCTATGAGATGCATGTTCATAAATGGAGGCACTCAGCATGTTCTGAGATTGGAGGTTTGGGCCTTCTGACATCAAATGGTCACTCATCAGACCCCTGGGCAGACCCAGTTTTAGAGGTGGTGGGTCCAAACCAGTCTAATTTGGATTGAACTGAACAGGGACCAACTCGAAGTTCCTGGAAAACAACTTAAACCTCCCTGTTACTATGCTGACCCATAGTCGGGGGCGTTATCTAGAGGGGTGGTTAAAGTGTTTTGTTATATATTCCCTAGGTTACGTGAAGCTTGGAGTGTATGGAATTAAAGAAAGACAGGGAAAAATAACTAAAGTGAGTTCAATCAGCAGAGGCAGGTTTTCAACACACTATGCCCTTATCTGATGCTCTGTAACGCAAGCTGAAGGATTTCTGTTAGTCACTACTTTCTGTTAACCCAGAAAGGGACATGGTTTCAGTATTACATCCATGAAAAATGGAAGGTTGATAGTGTCTAGCTCCATAACACTTAGGATTGTAAGAAGTGAGTCAAACATCACACGATCCAAAAAGTCCACCTGGCTGACAGTATCTGAGCAAGCTTTAGTTATTACTCATTTCTGAATTACCATGTTTACCTGCATTGTTGGCTTAATGCATGATTTACAAATAGATGCATACTGGAAACTTTCTAGAGTGTTTGATCCTATTCTCCCAAAGTAAAATGCTGTATTTGGAGATTCCCCTTTGTGGGGAGTCCTTTGATTTTTTTATATATTAGATTGTAAACAGACATAGGGAGATATCATGAAATAATTTTCTCTATTTTTCTTTTTATTATTTTCTTCAATATGACCCTTTCTCTAGTTAGTAAGAGGCATCTATGTTGCCTCAAAGAGAATTAGTTTGTTATCACAAGATTTCAAATGGGAAGAACAGTCGGATGTTCTGCTTTTATATGTTCCAAATAAGCTATTTAAGTCCAGACTGGAAATAGTTGTTTTGAAAAGCTATCCGTTTCATTTGGAAGAGGTGAAATTCACTGAATGAAGACAAGGTTCTAGAAAATAAGAATGAGGACACTCTGATAGAGAGCAGCACAGTGATAACCTGCCCAGCAATAGGAGGAAAGAGGAAGAGAATGAAACAGACCACCCTGTCTCAGGAGAGGAGACAACTTTCACGCTGGTTGAGAGAGGAGACACGGTTGGACAGAGGGCTGATCTTGGAGGGTTTGTGGCTTAAGGGATGAGGGGACATGGCTGGGTTTATTGATGGGGGATGAGAATCATCGTGGAGAGAAATCATCCCTCATCAGCAGGGTGTGGGCATCAGGAAACCCCACTGAGACACGTAGACCCTCTGCTGCCAATGAGTGAGCACGGGCCACCACTGCTCAGGGGCACATTGGCTGTCCTGGTCTTTGAGGTTTCCGGTGGTCCTGGGTAACTGCTGTGCTCGTGTCTCATGGACCATCCAGCAGAAGCCCTCACCATCCCTTCCTTCATCCTCTTTGAAAACTAAGTGAAAATTCTCCCTTTTCAGCGACCTGGAGTGTTGTAAACATTCCAATGGTTTGCAAAGTCAGACACAAGACAAAGGAAGAAGGGGAAAAAAAGGAATAAAATGTCATTCCCAATTTTTTTTAACTCAAAATTTTTAAAAGAACTGAACCTGTTTTCTGAGCGGACGGGAAGTCCAGCTGTGGCAGGTGAGGCCCAATTGCGGCTGGGGACTCAGCAGAAGGATTCTCTGAAGGAGGGCCTGGGATCCATATGAAGGCTGGAACGAGAACCCATGGCTGGCGGTGGGAAGTGACAGCGAGAACTGAGAGCTGCTGGGACAGGATGGGGCTCTGCTCCCCTCTGGGCACCTCTTCCCTTCCAGGCAGCTGCTGTGCACAGACGTCAGGATTCAGGATAATGACTCTCGGGGGAGGGAGGCTTGGCAGGAGGTGTAGCCGGGGAGGGAGCCCACGGGTTTCTCCCCACATTAGTGGCACCTGCTCGTGTTCTGGGCCCGTCAGGTCACCTGAGGTTCTTCCGCTGGAGGGACGTTCTGCCTGGACTGATGGCTGAGGCCTGAGCTCTCTTATGGAGACAGGGGAGAGGGCGGATCTGTGCTGGGAAGAAGCAGACCCTTCTGGGAAACGAAGAAAACTGGGGGCAGCCGGGGGGTGAAGAAATGATTGTATTCCACACTCTTTGGGAGCGGGAGAGGGTCACCTAAGGGACAGAATGCATCTGGATGGGCTCACAAGTTTACTCGGGAAGGATGTCATGGGAACAATTTTTATGTTTAGTCTTTAATCTAAACCGGGGCGTCTGGGTTATTGGGCCTGAGATGGAGCCCCAGATATGAGTTATGTGGGGTCCAGGTTTGTGCTTGAGATGTTGCTGAGCCGGTGGGGATCGCCTTGTGTGGACAATCCCTTATTAACCCGGCACAACACCTGCAATGTCCCTGCAAACAGGCGAGGGGACACATGATACTCAGGAGGCATCAGCTTATTGAAGGAAGAGCCCCCGTTGCCTGTCTTTGGCTGAGAGAGGACAGTGGTGACACTCATCCAAGTGCAAATACCTACATCCTGTGACATTGTACTTTGGTGTCGCTTCACTGTACTGTACTCTATCTTAAATTCTTTCTTTAAATTTCATTTTATGTTAAAAGGAAATATGGAGATTGAGGAAAAATCAGGGATAAGTGTGGTAGGTACACTTGGCCCATGCTCCACTTTCTGAAAAAAGAAATCAAACTAGGCCAGTGCCTGAGATGACATTTGAAATACCTGTTATAACCATCATTAAATATCTAGCGTCCATGAACTGAAAGGGACCTCCATCCCACATGTGCACGTTAAGGCAGGTGGTCCGGCTCGTGTGGGACCCAGGTAACAGCAACTGGAGGAGCAGGAATGGAATCATGAGAGTGGATGACCATGTGGGTCTTTTTGTTCCCACTCCATGAACTTCCGAGGACTTTGTGAATAGGTTCCACTTTAATTGTCATTGCTGGCCTGAGAGATAGTGTGAACTGTAGCTTATGGATGGGTGAGTGGGCATGTGAAAGACAAGTTCAAGGCCAACTCTACCAGAAGTATCATTTATGTACAGATCCAGGAAAGAAACCAGATATTTTGGGCTCTTTCAGAAGCCTGTATTAGCCACTTGGATGCCTGATATGTCACTGCTGCTCCCCTGACTTTAAACCCAGCCTCACCCACCCTCATATCTTGGCGTTTATAAGTGAGGAGGTGGTGAGAGGCATGTGGGTGGTGACTTCAATTGTTATTTAGAGATCGCCCTCTATGGCTGCCATGGTTACGTGCAGCTACGGAGTACAGATCCTTTTTCTTCCTGATATGTCTTCTGATTTCCTTTTACTATACTGGTTTCCACAAGCCTCATCTTTCTCAGCATACTGTGTTTTACCGGAAGCCTCCAAAGATCACCTCCTTCAGAGGGACCTCCTGTTTGTACACCATTGCTGTTGCTCTGAGACTGTCCCCTGCCCCATGGCCCTTTCCAAGCGCTTTCCTTTTGGCACTTTCACAGTTAATGCTCAGACCTGCAAATGTCACTTTTTCTCACGCTCTCATGGCTAATTCTCTGACCATCACATATGAGACCTCTTCTCACTATTTCCCACTCATGGCAGCCTACAACTTCTGAGTGGGAATCCCTCTGATGGTGTCTGTCAATAACCACCACCAGGACCCAGCACAATGGCTTCCTTTCCTTCCAGTCTCTACCTGACACTCAGATCTGCTGGGGGCTCTGGGGCTGACTCTTACATGGATGTCGAGCAGGGGAATGCACTGTTTGTGCATAGACTCTGGGAGGGTATATGCTTCATTTTTGGATTTAAAAAAATGTAATATGGAGAGATTCTAATTCAACTAGCCACTATACATCTTCATATACAGAATTTCAGACTTCCTCAATGTAAATCAACATCAGTGGCACAGCCTAATCCAAAAGGGAAGTTAAGAGCTACCTCTCTCCAATCCACTCCCAGATTAAAGATGTTTTGATCAAAATCACGACAAGAACACTGCTGCTCCTTTACCAAACGAAGTTTGTGCATCTGATGCACAGCAAACCAAACCCTGAGACACTGAGGTTTGCAGCAACGAAAGGGTTTGTTCACAAAGCAGCCAAGAGAGGCAACGGGAGAACAAGTCTTAGATCCCCCTCTTTGAAGTCCAGAGGCTTGAGATATTTGCAGGATAAAGAAGCAGGGTGGCCTTAGACCTGGAGAAAGGTGACTGAAAGTAGGGAAAGGTGAGGTAATTAGTGTTCTGCAGAGATATATCTGAGCAACATGCTTCTTCGTGGGATGTTTTTCAAAAGTGGAGGCAGGCCTGAGTCTTTCTCCGCGGGCATTCTCTCCCACCATCTTACATCAAAACCAGCCTTCTCTGACCCCCAAAGGACTTGAAGAGATATCTGCCCACCTTCTGTAAGACAAAACTGAAGTTCTTCTTGAGCTGATCTATTGAGAACACCAGAATCACAACTAGCTGTTGGACAATCATCGACAGGAAGACACTGGAACTCAACAAAAAGATACCTCACATCCAAAGACAAAGGAGAAGCCACAATGAGATGGTAGGAGCAGCGCAATCAGAGTAAAATCAAATCCCATAACTGGTGGGTGGGTGACTCACAGACTGGCGAACAGTTATACCACAGAAGTCCACCCACTGGAGTGAAGAGTCTGAGTCCCACGTAAGGCTTCCCAACCTGGGGGTCTGACAACGGGAGGAGGAATTCATAGAGAATCAGACTTTGAAGCCTAGTGGGAACTGATTGCAGGACTTTGACAGGACTGGGGGAAACAGAGACCCCACTCTTGGAGGGTGCACACAAAATAGTGTGTGCATCGGGACCCAAGGGAAGCAGCAGTGACCCTGCGGGAGACTGAGCCAGACCTACCTGCTAGTGTTGGAAGGTCTTCTGCAGGGGGTGGGGTGGCTCTGTTTCATCATGGGGACAAGGACAATGGCAGCAGAAGTTCTGGGAAGTACTCCTTGGCGTGAGCCCTCCCAGAGTCCGTCATTGGCCCCACCAAAGAGCCCAGGTAGGCTCCAGTGTTGGGTTGCCTCAGGCCAAACAACCAACAGGGAGGGAACCCAGCCACACCCATCAACAGTCAAGTGGATTAAAGTTTTACTGAGCTCTGACTGCCACAGCAACAGTCAGCTCTACCCACCACCAGAGCCTCCCATCAAGCCTCTTAGATAGCCTCAACCACCAGAGGGCAGACAGCAGAAGCAAGAAAAACTATAATCCTGCAGCCTGTGGAACAAAAACCACGTTCACAGAAAGACAGACAAGATGAAAAGGCAGAGGGCTATATACCAGATTAAGGAACAAGATAAAACCCCAGAAAAACAACTAAATGAAGTGGAGATAGGCAACCTTCCAGAAAAAGAATTCAGAATAATGATGGTGAAGATGATACAGGACCTCGGAATAAGAATGGAGGCAAAGATCGAGAAGATGAAAGAAATGTTTAACAAAGACCTAGAAGAATTAAAGAACAAACAAACAGAGATGAACAATACAATAACTGAAATGAAAACTACACTAGAAGGAATCAATAGCAGAAGAACTGAGGCAGAAGAACGGATAAGTGACCTGGAAGACAGAATGGTGGAATTCACTGCTGTGGAACAGACTAAAGAAAAAAGAAAGAAGAGAAATGAAGACAGCCTAAGAGACCTCTGGGACAATATTAAATGCAACAACATTCGCATTATAGGGGTCCCAGAAGGAGAAGAGAGAAAGGACCAGAGAAATATTTGTAGAGATTATAGTCAAAAACTTCCTTACCATGGGAAAGGAAATAGCCACCCAAGTCCAGGAAGTGCAGAGAGTCCCATACAGGATAAACCCAAGGAGAAACATGCTGAGACACATAGTAATCAAATTGGCAAAAATTAAAGACAAAGAAAAATTATTGAAAGCAGCAAGGGAAAAACGACAAATAACATACAAGGGAACTCCCATAAGGTTAACAGCTGATTTCTCAGCAGAAACTCTGCAAGCCAGAAGGGAGTGGCATGATATACTTAAAGTGATGAAAGGGAAGAACCTACAACCAAGATTACTCTACCTGGCAAGGATCTCATTTAGATTTGATGGAGAAATCAAAAGCTTTACAGACAAGCAAAAGCTAAGAGAATTCAGCACCACGAAACCAGCTCTACAACAAATGCTAAAGGAACTTCTCTAAGTGGGAAACACAAGAGAAGAAAAGGACCTACAAAAACAAACCCAAAACAATTAAGAAAATGGTCATAGGAACATACATATCAATAATTACCTTAAACGTGAATGGATTAAATGCTCCAACCAAAAGACACAGGCTTGCTGAATGGATACAAAAAGAAGACCCATATATATGCTGTCTACAAGAGACCCACTTTAGACCTAGGGACACATACAGACTGAAAGTGAGGGGATGGAAAAAGATATTCCATGCAAATGGAAATCAAAAGAAAGCTGGAGTAGCTATACTCATATCAGATAAAATAGACTTTAAAATAAAGAATGTTACAAGAGACAAGGAAGGACACTACATAATGATCAAGGGATCAATCCAAGAAGAAGATATAACAATTATAAATCTATATGTACCCAATATACGAGCACCTCAATACATAAGGCAACTGCTAACAGCTATAAAAGAAGAAATTGACAGTAACACAATAATAGTGGGGGACTTTAACACCTCACTTACACCAATGGACAGATCATCCAAAATGAAAATAAATAAGGAAACAAAAGCTTTAAATGACACAATAGACCAGATAGATTTAACTGATATTTATAGGACATTCCATCCAAAAACAGCAGATTACACGTTCTTCTCAAGTGTGCATGGAACATTCTCCAGGATAGATCACATCTTGGGTCACAAATCAAGCCTCAGTAAATTTAAGAAAATTGAAATCATATCAAGCATCTTTTCTGACCACAACACTATGAGATTAGAAATGAATTACAGGGAAAAAAACGTAAAAATGACAAACACATGGAGGCTAAACAATACGTTACTAAATAACCAAGAGATCACTGAAGAAATCAGAGAGGAAATCAAAAAATACCTGGAGACAAATGACAATGAAAACACGACGACCCAAAACCTATGGGATACAGCAAAAGCAGTTCTAAGAGGGAAGTTTATAGCTATACAAGCCTATCTCAAGAAACAAGAGAAATCTCAAGTAAACAATCTAACCTTACACCTAAAGGAACTAGAGAAAGAAGAACAAACAAAACCCAAAGTTAGCAGAAGGAAAGAAATCATAAAGATCAGAGTGGAAATAAATGAAATAGAAACAAAGAAAACAATCGCAACTCTCAATAAAACTAAAAGCTGGTTCTTTGAGAAGATAAACAAAATTGATAAGCTATTAGCCAGACTCATCAAGAAAAAGAGGGAGAGGACTCAAATCAATAAAATTATAAATGAAAAAGGAGAAGTTACAACAGACACTGCAGAAATACAAAGCATCCTAAGAGACTACTACAAGCAACTCTATGCAAATAAAATGGACAACCTGGAAGAAATGGACAAATTCTTAGAAAGGTATAACCTTCCAAGACTGAACCAGGAAGAAACAGAAAATATGAACAGACCAATCACAAGTAATGAAATTGAAACTGGGATTAAAAATCTTCCAACAAACAAAAGTCCAGGACCAGATGGCTTCACACGTGAATTCTATCAAACATTTAGAGAAGAGCTAACACCCATCCTTCTCAAACTCTTCCAAAAACTTACAGAGGAAGGAACACTCCCAAACTCATTCTATGAGGCCACCATCACCCTGATACCAAAACCAGACAAAGATACTACAAAAAAAGAAAATTACAGACCAATATCACTGATGAATATAGATGCAAAAATCCTCAACAAAATACTAGCAAACAGAATCCAACAACACATTAAAAGGATCATACACTACAATCAAGTGGGATTTATCCCAGGGATGCAAGGATTCTTCAATATACGCAAATCAATCAATGTGATACACCATATTAACAAATTGAAGAATAAAAACCATATGATCATCTCAATAGATGCAGAAAAAGCTTTAGACAAAACTCAACACCCATTTATGATAAAAACTCTCCAGAAAGTGGGCATAGAGGGAACCTACCTCAACATATTAAAGGCCATATATGACAAACCCACAGCAAACATCATTCTCAATGGTGAAAAACTGAAAGAATTTCCTCTAAGATCAGGAACGAGACAAGGATGTCCACTCTCACCACTATTATTCAACATAGTTTTGGAAGTCCTAGCCACGGCAATCAGAGAAGACAAAGAAATAAAAGGAATACAAATTGGAAAAGAAGAAGTAGAGCTAATCAATGAATTTGGTAAAGTTGCAGGATACAAAATTAATGCACAGAAATCTCTTACATTTCTATACACTAATGATGAAAAATCTGAAAGAGAAATTATGGAAACACTCCCATTTACCATTGCAACAAAAAGAATAAAATACCTAGGAATAAACCTACCTAGGGAGACAAAAGACCTGTATGCAGAAAACTATAAGACACTGATGAAAGAAATTAAAGATGATACCAACAGATGGAGAGATATACCATGTTCTTGGATTGGAAGAATCAATATTGTGAAAATGACTATACTACCCAAAACAATCTACAGATTCAATGCAATTCCTATCAAATTACCAATGGCATTTTTTATGGAACTAAAACAAATCATCTTAAAATTTGTATGGAGACACAAAAGACCTCGAATAGCCAAAGCAGTCTTGAGGGAAGAAAACGGAGGTGGAGGAATCAGACTCCCTGACTTCAGACTATACTACAAAGCTACAGTAATCAAGACAATATGGTACTGGCACAAAAACAGAAATATAGATCAATGGAACAAGATAGAAAGCCCAGAGATAAACCCAAGCACCTATGGTCAACTAATCTATGACAAAGGAGGCAAAGATATATAATGGAGAAAAGACAGTCACTTCAATAAGTGGTGCTTGGAAAACTGGACAGCTACATGTAAAAGAATGAAATTAGAATACTCCCTAACACCATACACGAAAATAAACTCAAAATGGATTCGAGACCTAAATGTAAGACCAGACACTATAAAACTCTTAGAGGAAAACATAGGAAGAACACTCTTTGACATAAATCACAGCAAGATCTTTTTTGATCCACCTCCTAGAGTAATGGAAATAAAAACAAAAATAAACAAATAGGACCTAATGAAACTTCAAAGCTTTTCCACAGCAAAGGAAACCATAAACGAGACGAAAAGACAACCCTCAGAATGGGAGAAAATATTTGCAAATGAATCAACGGACAAAGGATTAATCTCCAAAATATATAAACAGCTCATTCAGCTCAATATTAAAGAAACAAAAAACCCAATCCAAAAATGGGCAGAAGACCTAAATAGACATTTGTCCAAAGAAGACATACAAATGGCCAAGAAGCACATGAAAAGATGCTCAACGTCCCTAATTATTAGAGAAATGCAAATCAAAACTACAATGAGGTATCACCTCACACCAGTTAGAATGGGCATCATCAGAAAATCTACAAACAACAAATGCTGGAGAGGGTGTGGAGAAAAGGGAACCCTCCTGCACTGTTGGTGGGAATGTAAATTGATACAGCCACTATGGAGAACAATATGGAGGTTCCTTGAAAAACTAAAAATAGAATTACCATATGATCCAGCAATCCCAGTACTGGGCATATACCCAGAGAAAACCATAATTCAAAAAGACACATGCACCCCAATGTTCATTGCAGCACCATTTACAATAGCAAGGTCATGGAAGCAACCTAAATGCCCATCGACAGATGAATGGATAAAGAAGTAGTGGTACATATATACAATGGAATATTACTCAGCCATAAAAGGGAACGAAATTGAGTCATTTGTTGAGACGTGGATGGATCTAGAGACTGTCATACAGAGTGAAGTAAGTCAGAAAGAGAAAAACAAATATCGTATATTAACGCATGGATGTGGAACCTAGAAAAATGGTACAGATGAACAGGTGTGCAGGGCAGAAGTTGAGACACAGATGTAGAGAACAAACGTATGGACACCAAGGGGAGGAAAACCGTGGTAGGGTGGGGATGGTGGAGTGCAGAGTTGGGCGACTGGGATTGACATGTATACACTGATGTGTATAAAATTGATGACTGATTAAAAAAAAAACAATTTAAGTAACAGGATTAATTGAATTAATGCTGACTCCGAGTTCTCTGTGTGTGCTGAGGTTGGAGCTCCAACTGAGGACTCTTCCACCATGAGTACAGGTCTTGGGTTTCTCTTCATTTGAGTGTCCTGGTGGTTTAAGAAAGAGAAATTCTAGCTGAAGTCTCTACCTCATTGACTGCAGATATAGGGTGTCTCTTCCTGAGTTCTCTGGTGCATACAAATGTGAGAGCAGCATCTAAGGGTTCTTCCACATTTATTACATTTATAGGGCTTCTTCCCAATGTGACTTCTCACATGATGTCTAAGGTCATGGCTTTGTCTTATGTTTTCCCACATAGATGACACTCACAAGGTTTCCTCTCCAGTGTGAATGAGTCCACGACTTTGAAGTAACAAATTTTCAACTGAAAGCTCTTCCATAGTTATTCCACATATAGGACTTGTCTGCTATTTGAGCTCATATATGTGAATGAAAGTTGGCCTCTGATGAAGGGTCTCCCCATTCACTACGTTTTTACGTTTCCCTCCAGTGTGATTTTGCATATGTATAAAGGCAAAGCTCCAGCTGAGCTATTTCCCACTTTCATAACATTTGTAGGGGTCCCTCCAGGGTGAGTTCTCTCATGCCATCTAAGTTTAGAGCATTGACTGAAGCTTTCCCACATTGGTGGGATCTCTATGGTTTCTCTACAGTATAATTCACCTTATGTTATTGATACTTAAAAAAGGAATATTGGCCAAAGGCTCTTCCATATTAATGACAAGTATAGGATTTTTCTCCTGTGTGAATTTTTGGTGTATATAAAGGTGAGGGCTCTAGTTGAATTCTTTCTCACATTTATAGCATTTATAAGGATTCTCTCCTGTTTGAGTTAATACATGTGGAGTTCACGTTGTTGCATGTGAAATCTCCTCACATGCATTACGTTCGATGGACTCTCCTCCAGAGTGAAGTCTGCTATGTGCAAGGAAAGGAGAGGCTGTTACAGATGCCCATGCACGTCCATGTACTCATTTCTCTACGTGCTGACTCTAGTCTGCTCTCTCATTGGTGGACTTTAAAAAACAAACAAACAAAAAAAAAAACTCCCCATGTTTGTTCTATTCACATGCAGTGTAACTTTGCTGAATTCACACTGATTTTCTATTTTGTAGCCTCTCACCTCCATAACTTTCTGATTAAATTTTAAGTCTTTATTTTTCACACATTATATACATGAGCTACATTGAGGCAATTGTCCTTTTATTGAAACTGCAGTTCCAGTTTGTCTTCAGGGAAATGTTATTCCAAAATTTAAAGTATTCAAAATTTTTACTGGGACAGAATTTATTCTCAGGCTTTTTTTCCATCAGAAGATTCTCATGAACTCCTAATTTATCCCATTACCAGGTCTCTAATGTGACGACTGAGTTCATCCCCAAGAAACATACCATTGACCTGCAGATAAATGGGTCCTTCTTGAACGCTTGTTGTGTGGGTACCATTTCATGCTTTTTAAGGTCACCTTCCATGTCTGAAAAACAGAGAAAAGAAATAGCTACAGTGACTTAGGGGACAAAGAATTTTGCAAATGCTCACAAGGCTAATGTAAGTATGTGTCAAGTATTGGCTTTAACACAGAGAAAAGATGTGAAATGGAGGAATATAGCAACAATTAGATACATGATATAGAACACTGATGATGTATACTATTTTTAAGAGTAAAATGACTGAAAAATAAAATGAAGGTGGGATGTCGGGGACATTAAGACACAGTAAATCAACAAAAGGGAGGGACAAACAAATGTTGCTACATGAATAATATTAACAGAAAGAGCACTTTCTCAGAAGCCAAGGAATGTACATAAAGTTAGATGAATAGAGATTAATATGCTCAAAGAATTAGGACACTATTGGAGCGATATTTCTGCATTGGCCTTACAAGATGTCATAAGACTTCTTCCTCAAGGAAATCTGTAGTTGACATTACAGGTCCTGTTCTCTCACTGACCAGACTCCTCTCCACATAGAATCCCAGGAGCCTGGAACCCATCTAGAGCTGGGACTCTGGGAATCCTCTTTCTTCCTCCACACCTCTTCTCCTGCTACAGCTGGGAAATCACATCTACTTGTAGAGGCAAAAACCATTTGTGGAAAAATGTATATGGATTTGGAGTCCTGCTTTGGGATCTGCGTGTGGTCTTCAGGTTCACGTCAGGAGAAGGAGCGAAGCGAACGTAAAGAGCAGCATGGGGAAGGGCGTCCTGAGCACGGGCAGCACGACAGGCCCTTCCCCAGACCAGAAGGACGCTGGCCTTTGCTTCAGACGTTAAGGAACTGTCTGTTGATGCTTAGGTCCCAGGACTTTGACAGACTGCAGAATCCTTTTTTCCCCCTCTTTCCTCTGACCAGTGTGAATGAATTGTTCTATAATGGATTAAACTTTATTTTAAAAAAGTCCAATAGTATAACTCAATGCCAACCCTATGACTTGTATTTTAAAGGGACAATATCTGTTCTGTGTAACTTTGTAGGGTTAAACTCCACCAGAATTTGCACAGCAGAATGGTTTTTGGAAAATATTTAATGTATTTATTTATCCATTTAAGGCCTCCATGCAGTGAGTGCCCAGCACTGGTCTGAGTGTTAGATATGGAGCCGCAAGAAAGACATACTACAGTTCTCCGAAAGTCTACTATCTTCTGACATGACAAAGATGAAGTAAACAAATGAACAAGATTATTTCGTCCAGGTTTTAGTAAGTGCTTTATGAGTGTATATGTGTCAGGGTGGGGAGGGGAGTGAACTCTGGGGAAGCTGCTCTGGATATGTTATTAAATAAATAAATGCTGACAGTGTCACCCACAGAGAACAGATGACTGTTGTTCTCCAGCGTCACATCCCTGTGCAGGTTCCTCTGAGTTGGTTCTGACAGGGCCTCCCTCTTTCGATGAAGTTTATAGCCACAACTTGAAGGTGGCTAATTCCTAAAAACATGCTGGACTTTCTGGTTCACGCTTCTCCATCCCCAAGAGTATCCAGAGGTGATTGTTGAGGGTGACTGCACTGGGAAAAGGCAGCTGTGTGTATCAGAAACTCAAACCCTTCTTGAGGTCAAGTCCAATATTTCTCTGGGCTGACTTGGCATATGCCTTTCAAATGCATCACAGAGACGTGCACACTCTGAATACACAATAGCTTTCATAATTAAGGAATATCACATAAGTGGTTTGAAATAACCTGCACATTCTATGACAGAATGTAAGTTCTCAGTTCCAGTTTAGCAATTATAATATTTGTACTTGGGAATTAATAAATAAACCCTGTGTTCCACCAATTTTTATTAAATCTACAGACAACACAAGGCAAGAAATATCCATGTTCTGCCACTAATCAGCTTTGATTGTGGGCAAATTATTTCCCATTTTGAACTTCACAATTTTCAGGTGTGAATAAGTTTCATAACTTCTTGAGAGAGTTGAGTGATTAAATGATCTAATAGGTAAGTGCTTCTCACATAACAAAACCCAATAAATAAAAGCTATATATTATTATATGTTATTTATTATTTGTTCAGGAATACTATCATTAAAAAGTCAGAGAGCCTTGAGGCAATGTCCACCCCTCTGCATGACTGGACAAGTTTTATACTAAACTTGGGGTCAGGAGGTGCTGCCTGTATCATCTCCACTCTCATCAGGTGTTCATCACCAGATGTGAGGACAAAGTGTGTATGATGAGACCAGGTGCAAAAGTTCAGGTGTCCCCTTGGTTCGCATCTGCTGTGTAAGGGGAAGTCTTTCCCTTGGGAAAGCAACTGAAGGCTCATGGAGTGAAGGGCTGAAACCATGCAGAATCGAGCGAACAGCCCCTGGTGGGGATGATTGGGGCGCCTGAGTGAATATCTAGGGGCTTCCAGGATGAGGGAACAGGCTGAGGAGCCCAGGTCTGCAGAGGCAAGTTTAATCAAGGTCCCCACTTGCATCTGGGCCTGGGTGGAGCAGAGACATTTAGGGGCTGGGATGCCAGCTCCTGCCTGGAAGCTGTAGTAGGATGGGGCAGAAAAGCAGGAGGTGTGGCCCATCTTTGTTTCTGAAAACACTCATCTTTCTGGCTCCAGACACCAGGCTATAGGGAAGAGTTGATTCTTGTTTTTCAGAATTGCTTTAGCTATTCTAATACCTTAGCCTTTCCAACTCACATTCTTTAAAAGATAAATGCATATCCTGTTGTTGGTGCTGGCTTTTTTTTTTTTTTAAAACATCTTTGGAATTTCTACAGATGGCTATTTTCATTGAATAGTTCATTATCAACATCTAAGTCAGTACCTATAGATCTACTTCATTTAAAAAAAATATCAGTAACCCAAATACAAATTGATAATAATGCATTGTGGGGATGCATTATCTAGAATTTATTTCCCTAATTCCACTTAATAGCTATGTTTTTGAAATACTCTGTTTTTATATTAAGTAGTGCTGATATCAATATTCTTATTACACATGTAATTTGCACAAATGTTCCCCACACAGCCATTTGTTATTTGACTTTGCTTGTGGAATATGTAGAGATCAATTTGTGGTCAAGTTTACCATTCATTTCTTTGATGGCTTCTGGACTTTTTAAAGAAATGCTTCACAAGGACTCCACTATGAAATCACAAATAAAAATTATTCATACATGTTTTTACTGAGTAATCTCATGGTTTCAGTTTTTCACTCCGCACAACCCGAGTCCCCGTAAAACCCCTAAGTCCGCCACGGGATCAGGGTCCCGCCGGTGTGCTCGTGGATCCTTCGCTGCAGCCTCGCGACGACATCTTCCCAGCTCCCTCCCCCTTTCTCTCTGCTGCCGGGGTCGCGCCGCGTCGTACCGAGCCGGGAGCTAGCTCCGAGGCGGACGCCCCGGGACGAGCTCGGGTGCTTGGGCGGCCCGCGCTGCACCCTCCCCCACCGGCGATCGGGGGTCGTCCCGGGTACGTTCTAGCGGTTGCCGGGCGCTACACAGCGACTGCTTTGAGATCTTGCCTTCCCTCCGGAGCTTCGGCGACTTTGGCGAGGGCTATGACTCGGCCACCAGGCGCGAGGCAGAGTTCCGGGAGGCGTGATGCTGGCGGCGACTGTCCCGGTGGCGCTGAGGCTTGGGCGATTCCTGCTGTAGCCGGAGATTGGCCGAGCAGATTCATGTGGTGTGAGGTCGGCCTTGCGCTTCGGGGCTGTGGTTGAGATGGTCCTGGCGGGTCTACCAGCATGCCCTGGTGCCCCTCCCCCCGCAATACTGAGCGTGGTTATAGGACACGGTGTCCCTGCCCGACGTCGTCCTCCACGTCCTGGTGGTCGTGCTTTCTCAATTTTTCCGAGTCATCAGGAGATGGGGAACGACACGGATGTACTCGGACGTCGCCTGACCTTCCCCGGCCTCCCCTCTGGATGACGAACTTGTTTACCAATTCTTTACGTCTCTCGCCAGAGTGGGGAACGGGCCAGATGGCGAAACGAGGAGGCACTGGGAGGGCGACGGCGGCCCTCCCCTTCCTCCTTCCCACGGGACAATGACCCCCCGACCCACAGGCCGTCCGGCAGTGCGTCCTCGCCGCCTTGGGGGCCCGGGTCCGTCCAGCTGCCGTCGCGGCAGTGGGGCTGCTCCCCGGCGGCCACTTTCGTTTCTCCATGTTCCACGCGAAGCGGTCACTGGGTTCCGTAGATGGGATTCCCCTGCAGTTCAGGCTGCGTCTACACTGGCAGCGCTCGTCGTCCAGTCTCCTGTTCGCCTCGGCGCAGCGCTTGTGTGTCGACAGCACACGAAGGTCCCCTCACCGCGGGAAACGACACGGAGTGTCGCGGGCAAGTGGGGAGGACGCCCCAGGCACGGTGGCCGTCCCACCTGGGTCTCAGTGGTCGGAACCCCTAGCAAACTTTTGGTAAACGTGGCGCGGCCTGGGCCGTCCGCTGGTGGTCGGGAAGAGCCCCGAGCCCGGGCGCAATCCTGGTTGGGAGCGGTTGTCTGAGGCTCCCCCAGGGAATAAGCTCTCTCTCTGGATCCTGGGAACGGTCTCTGGACCCGCGGGCGGACACCCCGGACCGAGCAACGCGACGGATGGCGGTCTGGGTCGACCCCAGGAGTTAAGGCAGCAGCTGTACGCCTGCGCGCTTGCATGCCCCGGATTCGTCCCGCTGAGCTTCGCACCAGTGGAGCTTCACCTGGTGGCTCCTGCGGCAAGGTCGACCAGATGGCTTGGCAGCGATATTGGGGACGCGAAAAATATGCATTGGGTTAATGATTTTTTATGTTTTTATTTCATTTTAATACTCACAGTAGACTCACCACAATGTAGGCATTAATGAAATAAGAAATCCTGAGACTTTGGTAATGAAAATTATCATTGTTTTTGTTACTCAACACTAGTGTAATTATTACCATTGTTTGCAGTTAATTTTAAAAACACTGACTAAAGTTTCTTTATCCACAGAGTATTTGAAGATGTTAAAAGAGGATTTCCAGAATACAGAATTTTCTATATACGCCTGGGAGTCAGGGAACTCCTCCCTCTAATCACAAGGTCCTGTCCCACCCCCTGCAGCAAGCAACCTGGAAAGCCAGACCCAAATCTGTGCAGCAACAGATCCCAAGGGTCAGTGCTTACTTAGTGACTGACAACTTCCTCATTTTTCATCCTTTGCATTCAGAACCGAATGTAGGAAAGCCAAAGATGTTGCCCGAGGCAGTCATGTGGGCTGCCCCTCTTCCTGTCTGCCACCTCCAGCTTCCCCACATCACAACCTTCTTTTTTGCCACCAGAAAGCACTTCTGAGTGCGCATGAGTCAGTGTAACGTGAGAGGCAGTGTCTGTGTCCCTCAATCTGTAGTGCCAGCTCTGAATAAATAGTGCTTGTCTCGCTTGGGAGTCTTTCCTCATGTCTACAGAGCTTAGTAGAGTGAGAGTGAGAACCAACCAATAAACAAACAACTCAGGATTATATGTGTTTTTGATGTTCTTTTATAAAAATCACATTTACTCATAATGATTTTTAAAGTGAGATAGATACACATATCATAAAATTCATCCTTTCATAAGTGTACAATTCAGTGATTTAGAGTCGACATAGAAAGTTGTACAACCGTCATCAGTACTAATCGAGAACATTCCATCACCTCAGAAAGAAATCCAGACCTCATTTTACAGCCACTTCCCCTTCCCCCTCCTCCCCACTAGCCCTCAGCAACCCCCTGTGTGCTTTTTGTCTATGGATTTGCCTCTTCTGTATATTTCAAGTAATTGGAATTGCACAATTCTGGACATCTCTGTCTGGCTTCTCACACTTAGTGTCATGATGTCGAGGCTCATCCATGTTTTAGCCTGTGGTTGATTCCTCTGTTTCACTTAAGAGTTTGCCATTCTAGGGCTTCCCTGGTGGAGCAGTTGTTAAGAATCTGCCTGCCAATGCATGGGACACATGTTCGAGCCCTGGTCTGGGAAGATCCCACATGGTGCTGAGCACCTAAGCCCATGCACCACAATTACTTAGCCGGCACTCTAGAACCAACGAGCCACAACTACTGAAGCCCACAAGCCTAGAGCCCATGCTCTGTAGCAAGAGAAGCCACTGTAATGAGAAGCCTGTGCACCACAATGAAGAGTAACCCCTGCTCGCCGCTACTAGAGAAAGCCTGCACACAGCAACGAAGACCCAACGCAGCCAAAAATAAATAAATAAATAAATAAATAAATAAATAAATAAATAAATAAATAAGAATTTGCCCTTCTAGATCATTAAGATATACACACGTACACAGATACTTTCTATCATTTTTTTAAATGTGAAAGGTACAGAATATATACATTCCATCATAACCATTTTATGCACACAGGTCCATGGTATTACGTCATGTTTTCCTGCAGATCCTCAACTTGCATCAACGTCCTACAGCTGCCACCAAGCCCAGCGGACATGAGCGCAGTCCTGTTGTCTTTTCTCACAAAACCACAAAAAACCCACACCGACCAGGACTCCACCAATGGGTGCCTCGTGCTGGCGGCCAAAGAAGAGAGCACGGGGTGGGGGCAGGGGTGACAAAAAGAGAGAGAAACGGAATGAGAGAGAGTTGGCAAAAGCCTGATCTCCCGGAACCCACAGTGTCCCAATCAAGTACAACCCACGTATCCTCAGAGTGGTGTGGCCGTTGATGATGGCATCCAGGGGGGCATACTGCCAGCCAGGCTTCACTCCCCAGTGTGCTCTGAGCCCTGGGCTCCCCAGGCTCCTGTGGGTGGGCTGCTTCTGTCACACCCTTCAGCCCTCTGTGGACCACACCCTCAAGCTGGGACTTTTGAGTTCCCAGGAGACTGTGCACACTCAGGGGGTGTGGCCAGTTGCAAAGGGTCAGGACCAGCCAAAAGCAAAGTCCTGCCCCCTATATTCCAGTGCCGCCCTGACACCACCCGCCCTTCTCCTACTCACTCTTACATTCCTCTATCAAGACATTCCACCACCATGTTGCAAGCTGGGGTTTCGGGGACAGCAGTGACAGGGGACAGCAAGAGCTGAGCATCTCACAGTGAGATGCCAGGAACTCAGCCAGGCACCACCTCAGCCGACATAACTGTCAGATTTACCTAGAGTTAGGAACAGAGGCTACAAAGGCAGTATTGACTTGATGTAGGCCATGAAGAAGGCTTAGAACTGAGGTCTGTTGACGGTATATCGATCAAGTAGAAACATTGAACCCCAGGTAATCATAATCAGGTTGGTTAAGGGCAAAGAAGGAGGAATGTGTCCTGGTTGGGGAAGGGTGAATACTTCCTCTGTTTCTGCTGCCCCACTTCCCACTGCCCACGGGCTCAGACACCAGGTGACGTCCTCCTCAACACCCTGTGCTCACATAATGTCTTCTCCTGGCTCAGGCACCACAGAAGGGCTCCTGCCTTTAAGGTTCTCAATACTGAGAGGTACAGCCATGAAATGTCTTCAAAGTGTAAACAAATTGAAATGAAAGACAATAGTCTTCCAGACTACTGAAGTGGCAGATGAGGTGAGGGTGAGATAACGCCCCTCGGGCTCCTGGTCCTGGAATGAGGGAGGAGGAGCAGGAGGAGGAAACTGACCTTCAGTGAACTTGACTTACACATGGCCTGTGTTTAATCCTTTCACTATTCAGCCATTTAGCCATCATCACACATTTACGAACTCCTCTCTGAGTCTGGTCCAGTGTCCTCACAAAGTTCACAGGCTGGAGAGGTAATCAAAGCATAATCACAGCCCTGGGGTGTTCCACATGGGGCCAAAGGCAGCAAGAATGGGTGGCCATCAGCATGTCTTCATGGATGAGGCAACATCTGAGCTGGGTCTCCAAGGATGAGTTCTCCTCTAGCCAAAGTGGCACTGAGCAGGAAACACACAAGATGAATGAATAAGGAATGAAGGAATAAATGGGCATTCCCCTAACACTACACAAGGACGGCAGTCCACCAAGATGGTGGCTTGAGAACATAGGGTGCACTGGGGGAACAGTGGGGAGAGGCTGCCGCGTGATGCCTGCCTCACTCCCTTTATGGGCTTTGCTGCCACAATGGCCTGTGCTCTACCTGCTCAGGGAGACTTGTCTGTCCTCTGCTCTGGGATCTTGTTGCTCCTTACCAGCAATGACCACATGTGGTGACCCATGTGTATTTGTCTGCCATATGAGGGGCCTTTGCGAGGAGGGAAAGTTTGGTGTGCATCCCAGGATTGAAAAGAAAGAGAGGATGGTGGGGAATCCTGCAGCAGTGGGATCATGGTGCGGGATGCTGGGGTGGGGTGGGGTGAGGCAAAAGCCATTCCTGGAGCCTGGGGGGCGCATTAGTGGCTTTCCTTACCACAGGGACTTCCAAAAAAAAAATGCAACTCAGTTTGGGTTGCACTGACTTTGAAAAGCTTGGTGGACCTTTGGGCAGAGACCTCTGGAAGGAGCTGGACATAGAAGATGAATATGTGGTGAGAGAGTGTCAGGATCAGAACTCATGACCTAGACGAGACGGGAGGAGGTGGAGTGGAAGGAGACTGAGGACACAGAGGAAGTTCATGAACTGGGGTCATCAAGGTGGAGACCCCTCACGTTCATTCCACAGCCTCCTAGCTCCTCACAGAGTGCTGGGCCCAGGGAGGTCAATCAATAAATATGCACTGAGTTGACCCAAAGTCACCAAAGTTTTCACTTTGAATCACTGGAATAGAATATGCTGAATTCAACAGCTTGGTGGTGAGGCTTTTATGTCAATAAGCTAAGAAAGTGAAATGAAGAATACAAATAAAAGCAAAATGCAGACTCAAGAGAAATCTAAGAATTCACAGTAGTAACTAAGACTCTCAACATGCAGCCCACTGTGACCTCAGGGCCTTTGCACTTGCTGTTCTCTCAGCCTGGAACACTCTGCCCTCTCCATTGCTTGCTCACTAAACACACTCAGAAATTTGCTCAACTTTCCTTCCTGACTATTTTTCTCCAAGATACATATCACCATTGGACGTTGTGTCCATTTTATTGTTTTCTGTCTCCCCCACAAGTGTGTCGCCTGCATGAGAATGGGCACTCCCTCCTTTTTCATCACCCACTGCTGCACCTCAGTGTCTGGAACAGGCCTGGAACTCAGTGGGGCCACCACGAATGTGCTCTGGGTGAGAGAGAAGTGAGTATGTAGTGGGGACACACAGCTGGGTATAAGCTAGCACTATGCCAAATCGAGAATGAAGGGGTTCGAGGACACTCTGCTGCAGCTCTTGGTCTCTTGTTCTGCATGTATCTCACTATTATAATAAAGAGTCAACATCAGGCCCAGGGAAAGCAGCTGCTCTGACTTGGGGAAAATCAATTATAACCCGCACCTCCCGCACTGAGGTCAGACGGGTGGACGTCAGGTCCCAGGCTTCACCGGCATCTCCCCTCCTCCCACCATCTCCTTGCATTTCCCTGAGAAACCCCGGCTCAGGACATCCACCAATCCCTCCACTTGGTGGGGCCGGTGCTGAGTCATCAATGTTTCCAGCTCAGAAAGGGTTTAGTCTGCGCTGTGGAACTTAGAAATCTCTCTCCTCCACTCTTGGCCCATCTGAGTCTCACCTTTCCCTCGACCACCCCCGCGCCCGGAGGGATTCTGAGTCTTTGTTCAGCACGTGAGAACCTGCACATGGCAGTCGCTGAGGCTCCTCCAGCCACCACGATGCACCTGAACCTCCATGGCAAGACCACAGGCTGTGTGAGCAGATGGGGTCCCCACTGCGGGCCTCTCCCGGGCTGGGCCTGGACCTCCTTCCTCCCGAAACCAGAACCAGAACCAGGAGACTGGCCGTGCCTGTGAGTGGGGAAGGGTAGGAGGGGACAAGAGGCTCCAGTGCACTCTGATCCCGGTGAGGGGAATCAGCGGGGGAAGAGTGACAGCGCGGTGGCTTGGCCTGCTTGGTGGCCGGGATGTAAGGCTGCTTACAGGCTGCGGCTGCACCTGCCAAAGATGATGATGGTGACAAAGTCCCCCTGTGTCTGTATGTATCAGAGCCACTCACAGAGCTCTCTCAGAACCAGCAGTTACAATAAACACCCGCGCTGATTGGCAACAGGGGAAGGGCTGACTGTGATCCAGGAAACTCCCCCTAACCTCCGGGGCACATTCTGACAGGGTCTCTGAAGATGCTAAAAAGGTCTGCTTTGGCTAAGAAGACACTGGACGATTTGAATATTGGCTTCAAAGGTACATTTTTGGTAATGTAGAAAACTGTATTATTTCAAAATTAACAGCCTACGTTATGATTTTAGAACCAGATTACTTAGATGACTACTAAATTGTATAGTGCAGGCATTGGTGAAAATAAAAGCTAAGTTGTCATAAACTGTTTTAACATCAATTTGTATTTCCCTATATTTTATATTATAGTATAAAACTGGTGTTTCTCTCTCTCTCTCTTTCTCTCTTTCTCCCTCTCCCTCTCTCCAGCTTCAAGATGTGTGTCACCATTTGGTAGGGGTCATTTCTCATGCACCATGTACACTTCATTCTGCAGGAGAACTGATAACATTTGATCACAGGAGTGTAAATGACGAAGTGAGGCACAGGAGGACTGGGGCACTGCGATGTGGTGAAAGAAGGAAGGGACTCGACCAGGGTGGCTGCGCCCTGGCCTCTGATCTCCTGCTTTGCCCACACACTTGGGGTGCTCGGTTTCACTCTTGACCCAGTAACAGGGGTCAAAAGGAGCAGTGCAGGCAGCCCCAGGCAACACCTTCCATATATTTCTCTCTATTTACATCATGGGCATGGAGTTCCCTCAACGATCTTCAAAGTTCTGGGCTCTTCTGATTTCTTTAGTCTTCATTAGTCTTCTTGCCAGTGATGTCACTAACTAAATTAGCCTATACCTTATGAATATTAACATATATTATTGGAATATAAATATTATTATATTAATATTGCTATATTATATATTATTTATATGTTATGTTAATATAGTTGTAATAAAGTAAATTAATAAATATAAATGACTTAATATAATAATATGAATATATATTACACCTGGGAGTCAAGCCTTTGCCTACTGCGTGCTCAGCTCTGCCCACTGAGCCACATTGATTGCCTGAAAAAATGAAGACTTGAGGGCAAAGTGAAATGTGAGGGGGAGGCGGGCAGAGAACACCCAACCTGCAATCACAGTGAAGGCACCACAACCGAATCCCTCAAGTGAAGCATGAAGTGTGTTCTCAAGACCAGCATAAACCACACAGTCTTAGTGAGGGGAGTGCATGCCAACCTGCACTCCCACCCCTTGCGCCCCGTCTGGAGTGGAGGGTGAGGAAGCATCCTCCTGGTATTTCTTCTCTTTCCCTGCTCTCAGTTTCCTCCCCTCCAGATGGTCGGATGTGCAGGACAGCAAAAGGCACTTCTGACTTTCCCCGAGTGTGGGTGCTGGCACTGACTGCAGGTTGTTAATCGTTTGTCACTTAAGCACAGGCAGTGAATTGGATTAAGTCATAGCCCACAAAACAATCAATTAGCAGGACTAAATATGTACATAATTTGAGTGCGCATATTCCCATACACTCAATCTTCTATATTTTTACAAGGAGGGGTTGCTAATTTTTACTCAGATTCTCAAACATTGGTCACTGGGAAATTTAGTAGTTGCCATTTGGTTTCAAGATGGCAGACTGAACAGGGACTAAATGTAGACAAACATGCAAAATAATATAATTTGGTCAAAGTTGTGCAAGTGCTTTAGAAATGTTACTGTATAACCTTCCAGACCAATGAGAAATGTCAGAAGAAATTCAAATAGAGACCTCATTTTGTTAAGTGAAAATGTGATAGTAAGAGGTGAGGTGAGGAAGCCGGCCCAGCGTGAGTGGTGGGACCAGGCAGTTTAGATGTTATGGAGGCGGCTGTGGCGGCAGCTCTGCCAGGTCCTCCCCGGGTTGGTCTCTCAGCCCCCCAGACGGGCAGCTGGTGTCGGTAAACTCAGGGTAGGGTGATCAGCTGTTCACTGGCCACTTCTTTTGCATCACACATGAGCAGAACCCTGAGAGCTGGAAGGTGTACAAATTAGAGCCTGTGTCACTCAGACTGGAGGTTCTGGTGGATCGTGGTGGCTGGAGGAGCCCCAGCACCTGCCATATGTGGGTTCTCACCTGCTGGTTCTCCACTGCACTAAGGCTGGCCAACTGCAGTGCCGGTCCTGGAACAACTGTGAGGGTCACACATGCTTCAGACACCGCCCACCCACCCCCACCCAGGATCTGTGCAAGGCTTCGTCAGGGCTGCATCACAGCTCAACTTTGCCATCTGCCTCATCTTGCTTCCTCCCTGCCCTGCCACAAAGGCTGACACTTATTACACAGTCCTTCTTGTCCAGATCCATCCCAACATCTGCCTTCAGAGAAACTAACTTGTGATGGGGGAGTGGGAGAGACAATGGTGAGAGGGACTTGGGAGCCAGCAAGGACGCCGTCGTGGGCCAGGAGGAGCCCCCATAGTGCCCAGCCTGGGTGGTCGTCCAGGTGCTGGAAGCTCACAGTGATGCGACAGGTCCAGCTACTGTTCTCAATGACGCCCCCAGCACAGGGCCCCCACAAGGCTCAAGGTTTTCACGATGAAAATTACCTCATTTATATGAGTGAGTTGCACTAAGACTTTCTCAGTGAAGGAACCGGAGGATTGTTAGAAAGACCAGACTGGGGTTTAATGATACAGAGTCAGACACCTTCTAAACAGGCTCTTGAAATAAGAGGAGATGACCTCCATGAAGCTATTCAGTTCTGCCACGTTTCAAGGATCAGGGGTCAGTAACACATGATGGAAATATAATTTCTATGCTCAGTTACTGAACTCTTGAAAATATAACTTCTGAATTTTCTCCATGCTATAGAGGAGGTGTTTTCAAAAGATGTCTCTACAGCATGCCCCCCAATGTTCATTGCAGCACTATTGCCAATAGCCAGGTCATGGAAGCAATCTAAATGCCCATCGAGAGACGAATGGATAAAGAAGGTGTGGTACATATATACAATGGAATATTACTCAGCCATAAAAAGGAGTGAGGGCTTCCCTGGTGGCGCAGTGGTTGAGAGTCTGCCTGCCAATGCAGGGGACACGGGTTCGAGCCCTGGTCTGGGAAGATCCCACATGCCGCGGAGCAACTGGGCCCGTCAGCCACAATTACTGAGCCTGCGCGTCTGGAGCCTGTGCTCTGGAACAAGAGAGGCCACGATAGTGAGAGGCCCGCGCACCGCGATGAAGAGTGGCCCCCGCTTGCCACAACTAGAGAAAGCCCTCGCACAGAAATGAAGACCCAATACAGCCAAAAATAAATAAATACAATTTAAAAAAAAAAAAAAAAAGGAGTGAAATTGGGTCATTTGTAGAGATGTGGATGGATCTAGAGACTGTCATACAGAGTCAAGTAAGTCAGAAAGAGTAAAACAAATATCATATATTAAGGCATATATGTGGAATCTAGAAAAATGGTAAAGATGAAGCGGTTTGCAAGGCAGAAATAGAGACACAGATGTAAGAACAAATGTATGGACACCAAGGGGGGAAAGCGGGGTGGGGGGCATGGTGGTGGGATGAACTGGGAGATTGGGATTGACATGTATACATGAATATGTATAAAATAGATAACTAAGAAGAACCTGTTGTATAAAAAAAAAAAAAAAGTGTCTCCTCAGATATGGGCTTCATGTGAACAGGTGCAAAGCAGAGATTGCTCCTGTGCCCACAAAGTCTGG